>NC_140990.1:91407037-91604228 GCF_052327205.1 Somniosus microcephalus | reverse complement strand
TCACTCTCCCCTCCCTCAGTCTCCTCTCCCTCAACCTCCCCTCTCTCAGGACTGTGGGACCCCTCCCCTTCCTCACTCCCCAATCCCTCAGCAATGTGGGACTCCTCCCCTCCCCAAGCGTCCCCTCGCTCAGCACTGTGGGTCTCATCCCCTCCCTCAGCACTGTGTGACTCCTCCCCTCCCTCAGCCTCCCCTCCCTCAGCACTGTGGGACTCCTCCCCTCCCTCAGTTGCCCCTCCCTCAGAACTGTGGGACTCCTCCCCTCCCTCAGCCTCCCCTTCCTCAGCACTGTGGGCCTCCTCCCCTCCCTCAGCCTCCCCTCCCTCAGAACTGTGGGACTCCTCCTCTCACTCAGCCTCCCCTTCCTCAGCACTGTGGGCCTCCTCCCCTCCCTCAGCCTCCCCTCCCTCAGCACTGTGGGACTCCTCCCCTCCCTCAGCCTCCCCTCCCTCAGAACTGTGGGACTCCTCCCCTCCCTCCGCCTCCCCTCCCTCAGCACTGTGGGACTCCTCCCCTCCCTCAGCCTCCCCTTCCTCAGTACTGTGGGACTCCTCCCCTCCCTCACTCTCCCCTCCCTCAACACTGTGGGACTCCTCCCCTCCGTCAGCCTCCCCTCCCTCAGCACTGTGGGAATTCTCCCCTCCCTCAGTCTCCCCACCCTCAGCACTGTGGGAATCCTCCCCTCCCACAGTCTCCCCTCCCTCAGCCTCCCCTCCCTCAGCACCGTGGGACTCCTCACCTCCCTCAGCACCGTGGGACTCCTCCCCTCCCTCAACCTCCCCTCCCTGAGCACTGTGCAACTCCTCCCCTCCCTCAGCACCGTGGGACTCCTCCCCTCCCTCAGCACTGTCGGACTGCTCCCCTCCCTCAGCACCGTGGGCCTCCTCCCCTCCCTCAGCACTTTGGGACTCCTCCCCTCCCTCAGCCTCCCCTCCCTCAGCACTGTGGGACTCCTCCCCTCCCTCAGTCTCCCCTCCCGCACTCTCCCCACCCTCAGTCTCCTCTCCATCAATCCCCCCTCCCTCAGCACTGTGGGACTCCTCCCCTCCCTCGGCCTCCCCTCCCTCAGCACTGTGGGACCCCACCCCACCCTCAACCTCCCCTCCCTCATCATTGTGGGACACATCCCCACCCTCAGCCTCCACTCCCTCAGCACTGTGGGACCCCACCCCACACTCAACCTCCACTCCCTCAGCATTGTGGGACTCATCCCCACCGTCAGTCTCCCCACCCTAAGCACTGTGGGACTCCTCCCTCCCTCAGCCTCCCCTCACTCAGCACTGTGGGTCTCCTCCCCTCCCTCAGCCTCCCATCCCTCAGTACTGTGGGACTCCTCAGCTCCCTCAGGCTCCCCTCCCTCAGCACTGTGGGAATCCTCACCTCCCTCAGTCTCCCCTCCCTCAGCACTATGGGACTCCTCCCCTCCCTCAGCCTCCCCTCCCTCAGTACTGTGGGACTCCTCTCCTCCCTCAGGCTCCCCTCCCTCAGCACTGTGGGACTCCTCCCCTCCCTCACTCTCCCCTCCCTCTGCACTGTGGGACTCCTGCCCTCACTCATTCTCCCCTCCCTCAGCAGTGTGGGATGCCTCCCCTCCCTCAGCACTGTGGGACTCCTCCCCTCCCTCAGTCTCCCCTCCCTCAGCACTGTGCGACTCCTCCCCTCCCTCCCTCTCCCCTAACCCAGCACTGTGCTACTCCTCCCCTCCCTCAGCTCTGTGGGACTCCTCCCCTCCCTCAGTCTCCCCTCCCTCAGGATTGTGGGACTCCTCCCCTCCCTCAGTCTCCCCTCCCTCAGGATTGTGGGACTCCTCCCCTCCCATAGCACTGTGGGACTCCTCCCCTCCCTCAGTCTCCCATCCCTCAGCACTGTGGGACTCCTCCCCTCCCTCAACCTCCCATCCCTCAGCCTCCCCTCGCTCAGCACTGTGTTACTCCTCCCCTCCCTCAGTCTCCCCTCCCTCAGCACTGTGGGACTCCTCACACCCTCAGTCTCCCCTCCCTCAGCACTGAGGGACTCCTCCCCTCCCTCCATCTCCCCTCCCTGAGCACTGTGGGACTCCTGCCCTCCCTCAGTCTCCCCTCCCTCAGCCTCCCCTCCCTCAGCATTTTGGGACTCCTTCCCTCCATCAGGCTCCCCTCCCTCAGCACTGTGGGAATCCTCCCCACCCTCAGTCGACCCTCCCTCAGACTCCCCTCCCTCAGCACCGAGGGACTCCTCCCCTCCATCAGCACAGTGAGACACCTCCCCTCCATCAGCCTCCCTTCCCTCAGCCTCCTCTCCCTCAGCACTGTGAGCCTCCTCCCTTCCCTCAGTCTCCGCTCCATCAGCACTGTGGGCCACCTCCCCTCCCTCAGCCTCCCCTCCCTCAGCACTGTGGGACTCCTCCCCTCCCTCAGCACTGTGGGACTCCTACCCTCCCTCAGTCTCCGCACCCTCAGAAATGTGGCACTCCTCCCCCCCTCAGAATTGTGGGACTCCTCCCCTCCCTCAGCCTCCCCTCATTCAGCATTGTGGGACTCCTCCCCACCCTCAGCCTCCCCTCGCTCAGCACTGTGTGACTCCTCCCCTCCCTCACTCTCCCCCCTCTCAGCACTGTGTGACTCCTTCCCTCCCTCAGTCTCCCCATCCTCAGCACTGTGGGACTCCTCCCTCCCTCAGCCTCCTCTCACTCAGCATTGAGGGTCTCCTCCCCTCCCTCGGCCTCCCCTCCCTCAGCACTGTGGGACTCCTCAGCTCCCTCAGTCTCCCTTCCCTCAGCACTGTGGTAATACTCACCTCCCTCAGTCTCCCCTCCCTCAGCACTATGGGACTCCTCCCCTCCATCAGCCTCCCCTCCCTCAGTACTGTGGGACTCCTCACCTCCCTCAGGCTCCCCTCCCTCAGCACTGTGGGTCTCATCCCCTCCCTCGGCACTGTTGGACTCCTTCCCTCCCTCACTCTCCCCTCCCTCTGCACTGTGGGAATCCTGCCCTCACTCATTCTCCCCTCCCTCAGCAGTGTGTGACTCCTCCCCTCCCTCAGCACTGTGGGAATCCTCCCCTCCCTCAGTCTCCCCTCCCTCAGCTCTGTGCGACTCCTCCCCTCCCTCCCTCTCCCCTAACTCAGCACTGTGCGACTCCTCCCCTCCCTCAGCTCTGTGGGACTCCTCCCCTCCCTCAGTCTCCCCTCCCTCAGGATTGTGGGACTCCTCCCCTCCCATAGCACTGTGGGACTCCTCCCCTCCCTCAGTCTCCCATCCCTCAGCACTGTGGGACTCCTCCCCTCCCTCAACCTCCCCTCCCTCAGCCTCCCCTCGCTCAGCACTGTGTGACTCCTCCCCTCCCTCAGTCTCCCCTCCCTCAGCACTGTGGGACTCCTCACACCCTCAGTCTCCCCTCCCTCAGCACTGAGGGACTCCTCCCCTCCCTCCGTCTCCCCTCCCTGAGCACTGTGGGACTCCTGCCCTCCCTCAGTCTCCCCTCCCTCAGCCTCCCCTCCCTCAGCATTTTGGGACTCCTTCCCTCCATCAGGCTCCCCTCCCTCAGCACCGAGGGACTCCTCCCCTCCATCAGCACAGTGAGACTCCTCCCCTCCATCAGCCTCCCTTCCCTCAGCCTCCGCTCCCTCAGCACTGTGAGCCTCCTCCCTTCCCTCAGTCTCCGCTCCATCAGCCCTGTGGGCCACCTCCCCTCCCTCAGCACTGTGGGACTCCTCCCCTCCCTCAGCACTGTGGGACTCCTACCCTCCCTCAGTCTCCGCACCCTCAGAAATGTGGCACTCCTCCCCCCCTCAGAATTGTGGGACTCCTCCCCTCCCTCAGCCTCCCCTCATTCAGCATTGTGGGACTCCTCCCCACCCTCAGCCTCCCCTCGCTCAGCACTGTGTGACTCCTCCCCTCCCTCACTCTCCCCTCTCTCAGCACTGTGTGACTCCTTCCCTCCCTCAGTCTCCCCATCCTCAGCACTGTGGGACTCCTCCCTCCCTCAGCCTCCCCTCACTCAGCATTGAGGGTCTCCTCCCCTCCCTCGGCCTCCCCTCCCTCAGCACTGTGGGACTCCTCAGCTCCCTCAGTCTCCCTTCCCTCAGCACTGTGGGAATACTCACCTCCCTCAGTCTCCCCTCCCTCAGCCCTATGGGACTCCTCCCCTCCATCAGCCTCCCCTCCCTCAGTACTGTGGGACTCCTCACCTCCCTCAGGCTCCCCTCCCTCAGCACTGTGGGTCTCATCCCCTCCCTCGGCACTGTTGGACTCCTTCCCTCCCTCACTCTCCCCTCCCTCTGCACTGTGGGAATCCTGCCCTCACTCATTCTCCCCTCCCTCAGCAGTGTGTGACTCCTCCCCTCCCTCAGCACTGTGGGACTCCTCCCCTACCTCAGTCTCCCCTCCCTCAGCACTGTGCGACTCCTCCCCTCCCTCCCTCTCCCCTAACTCAGCACTGTGCGACTCCTCCCCTCCCTCAGCACTGTGGGACTCCTCCCCTCCCTCAGTCTCCCATCCCTCAGCACTGTGGGACTCCTCCCCTCCCTCAACCTCCCATCCCTCAGCCTCCCCACCCTCAGCAGTGTGGGACTCCTCCCCTCCCTCACTCTCCCCTCCTTCAGCACTGAGCGACTCCTCCCCTCCCTCAGACTTCCCTCCCTCAGCACTGTGGGACTCCTCCCCTCCCTCAACCTCCCCTCCCTCAACACTGTGGGACTCCTCCCCTCACTCAGTCTACACTCCCTCAGCACTTTGGGACTCCTACCCTCCCTCAGTCTCCGCACCCTCAGAAATGTGGCACTCCTCCCCCCCTCAGAATTGTGGGACTCCTCCCCTCCCTCAGCCTCCCCTCCCTCAGAACTGTGGGACTCCTCCCCTCCCTCAGCCTCCCCTCCCTCAGCACTGTGGGACTCCTCCCCTCCCTCAGCCTCCCCTCCCTCAGCACTGTGGGACTCCTCCCCTCCCTCAGCATCCCCTTCCTCAGCACTGTGGGACTCCTCCCCTCCCTCACTCGCCCCTCCCACAGCACTGTGGGAATCCTCCCCTCCCTCGGCCTCCCCTCCCTCAGCACTGTGGGACTCCTCAGCTCCCTCAGTCTCCCTTCCCTCAGCACTGTGGGAATACTCACCTCCCTCAGTCTCCCCTCCCTCAGCCCTATGGGACTCCTCCCCTCCATCAGCCTCCCCTCCCTCAGTACTGTGGGACTCCTCACCTCCCTCAGGCTCCCCTCCCTCAGCACTGTGGGTCTCATCCCCTCCCTCGGCACTGTTGGACTCCTTCCCTCCCTCACTCTCCCCTCCCTCTGCACTGTGGGAATCCTGCCCTCACTCATTCTCCCCTCCCTCAGCAGTGTGTGACTCCTCCCCTCCCTCAGCACTGTGGGACTCCTCCCCTACCTCAGTCTCCCCTCCCTCAGCACTGTGCGACTCTTCCCCTCCCTCCCTCTCCCCTAACTCAGCACTGTGCGACTCCTCCCCTCCCTCAGCACTGTGGGACTCCTCCCCTCCCTCAGTCTCCCATCCCTCAGCACTGTGGGACTCCTCCCCTCCCTCAACCTCCCATCCCTCAGCCTCCCCACCCTCAGCACTGTGGGACTCCTCCCCTCCCTCACTCTCCCCTCCTTCAGCACTGAGCGACTCCTCCCCTCCCTCAGACTTCCCTCCCTCAGCACTGTGGGACTCCTCCCCTCCCTCAACCTCCCCTCCCTCAGCACTGTGGGACTCCTCCCCTCACTCAGTCTACACTCCCTCAGCACTTTGGGACTCCTCCCCTCCCTCAGCCTCCCCTCCCTCAGCACTGTGGGACTCCTCCCCTCACACAGTCTCCCCTCCCTCAGAACTGTGGGACTCCTCCCCTCCCTCAGCCTCCCCTCCCTCAGCACTGTGGGACTCCTCCCCTCCCTCAGCCTCCCCTCCCTCAGCACTGTGGGACTCCTCCCCTCCCTCAGCATCCCCTTCCTCAGCACTGTGGGACTCCTCCCCTCCCTCACTCGCCCCTCCCACAGCACTGTGGGAATCCTCCCCTCCCTCAGCCTCCCCTTCCTCAGCACTGTGGGACTCCACCCCTCCCTTACTCTCCCCTCCCTCAGCACTGTGGGAATTCTCCCCTCCCTCACTCTCCCCACCCTCAGCACTGTGGGAATCCTCCCCTCCCACAGTCTCCCCTCCCTCAGCCTCCCCTCCCTCAGCACCGTGGGACTCCTCACCTCCCTCAGGATTGTGGGACTCCTCCCCTCCCTCAACCTTCCCTCCCTGAGCACTGTGGGAGTCCTCCCCTCCCTCAGCACCGTGGGACTCCTCCCCTCCCTTAGCACTGTGTGACTTCTCCCCTCCCTCAGCACCGTGGGCCTCCTCCCCTCCCTCAGCACCGTGGGACTCCTCACCTCCCTCAGGATTGTGGGACTCCTCCCCTCCCTCAACCTCCCCTCCCTGAGCACTGTGGAACTCCTCCCCTCCCTCAGCACCGTGGGACTCCTCCCCTCCCTCAGCACTGTGGGACTGCTCCCCTCCCTCAGCACCGTGGGCCTCCTCCCCTCCCTCAGCACTGTGGGACTCCTCCCCTCCCTCAGTCTCCCCTCCCGCACTCTCCCCTCCCTCAGTCTCCTCTCCATCAATCCCCCCTCCCTCAGCACTGTGGGACTCCTCCCCTCCCTCGGCCTCCCCTCCCTCAGCACTGTGGGACCCCACCCCACCCTCACCCTCCACTCCCTCAGCATTGTGGGACTCATCCCCACCCTCAGCCTCCACTCCCTCAGCACTGTGGGACTCCTCCCCGCCCTCAGCCTCCCCTCCCTCAGCACTGTGGGACCCCACCCCACCCTCACCCTCCACTCCCTCAGCATTGTGGGACTCATCCCCACCGTCAGTCTCCCCACCCTAAGCACTGTGGGACTCCTCCCTCCCTCAGCCTCCCCTCACTCAGCACTGTGGGTCTCCTCCCCTCCCTCAGCCTCCCCTCCCTCAGTACTGTGGGACTCCTCAGCTCCCTCAGGCTCCCTTCCCTCAGCACTGTGGGACTCCTCCCCTCCCTCAGCCTCCCCTCCCTCAGTACTGTGGGACTCCTCACCTCCCTCAGGCTCCCGTCCCTCAGCACTGTGGGTCTCATCCCCTCCCTCGGCACTGTTGGACTCCTCCCCTCCCTCACTCTCCCCTCCCTCTGCACTGTGGGACTCCTGCCCTCACTCATTCTCCCCTCCCTCAGCAGTGTGGGACTCCTCCCTTCCCTCAGCACTGTGGGACTCCTCAGCTCCCTCAGGCTCCCCTCCCTCAGCACTGTGGGAATCCTCACCTCCCTCAGTCTCCCCTCCCTCAGCACTATGGGACTCCTCCCCTCCCTCAGCCTCCCCTCCCTCAGTACTGTGGGACTCCTCTCCTCCCTCAGGCTCCCCTCCCTCAGCACTGTGGGACTCCTCCCCTCCCTCACTCTCCCCTCCCTCTGCACTGTGGGACTCCTGCCCTCACTCATTCTCCCCTCCCTCAGCAGTGTGGGATGCCTCCCCTCCCTCAGCACTGTGGGACTCCTCCCCTCCCTCAGTCTCCCCTCCCTCAGCACTGTGCGACTCCTCCCCTCCCTCCCTCTCCCCTAACCCAGCACTGTGCTACTCCTCCCCTCCCTCAGCTCTGTGGGACTCCTCCCCTCCCTCAGTCTCCCCTCCCTCAGGATTGTGGGACTCCTCCCCTCCCTCAGTCTCCCCTCCCTCAGGATTGTGGGACTCCTCCCCTCCCATAGCACTGTGGGACTCCTCCCCTCCCTCAGTCTCCCATCCCTCAGCACTGTGGGACTCCTCCCCTCCCTCAACCTCCCATCCCTCAGCCTCCCCTCGCTCAGCACTGTGTTACTCCTCCCCTCCCTCAGTCTCCCCTCCCTCAGCACTGTGGGACTCCTCACACCCTCAGTCTCCCCTCCCTCAGCACTGAGGGACTCCTCCCCTCCCTCCATCTCCCCTCCCTGAGCACTGTGGGACTCCTGCCCTCCCTCAGTCTCCCCTCCCTCAGCCTCCCCTCCCTCAGCATTTTGGGACTCCTTCCCTCCATCAGGCTCCCCTCCCTCAGCACTGTGGGAATCCTCCCCACCCTCAGTCGACCCTCCCTCAGACTCCCCTCCCTCAGCACCGAGGGACTCCTCCCCTCCATCAGCACAGTGAGACACCTCCCCTCCATCAGCCTCCCTTCCCTCAGCCTCCTCTCCCTCAGCACTGTGAGCCTCCTCCCTTCCCTCAGTCTCCGCTCCATCAGCACTGTGGGCCACCTCCCCTCCCTCAGCCTCCCCTCCCTCAGCACTGTGGGACTCCTCCCCTCCCTCAGCACTGTGGGACTCCTACCCTCCCTCAGTCTCCGCACCCTCAGAAATGTGGCACTCCTCCCCCCCTCAGAATTGTGGGACTCCTCCCCTCCCTCAGCCTCCCCTCATTCAGCATTGTGGGACTCCTCCCCACCCTCAGCCTCCCCTCGCTCAGCACTGTGTGACTCCTCCCCTCCCTCACTCTCCCCCCTCTCAGCACTGTGTGACTCCTTCCCTCCCTCAGTCTCCCCATCCTCAGCACTGTGGGACTCCTCCCTCCCTCAGCCTCCTCTCACTCAGCATTGAGGGTCTCCTCCCCTCCCTCGGCCTCCCCTCCCTCAGCACTGTGGGACTCCTCAGCTCCCTCAGTCTCCCTTCCCTCAGCACTGTGGGAATACTCACCTCCCTCAGTCTCCCCTCCCTCAGCACTATGGGACTCCTCCCCTCCATCAGCCTCCCCTCCCTCAGTACTGTGGGACTCCTCACCTCCCTCAGGCTCCCCTCCCTCAGCACTGTGGGTCTCATCCCCTCCCTCGGCACTGTTGGACTCCTTCCCTCCCTCACTCTCCCCTCCCTCTGCACTGTGGGAATCCTGCCCTCACTCATTCTCCCCTCCCTCAGCAGTGTGTGACTCCTCCCCTCCCTCAGCACTGTGGGAATCCTCCCCTCCCTCAGTCTCCCCTCCCTCAGCTCTGTGCGACTCCTCCCCTCCCTCCCTCTCCCCTAACTCAGCACTGTGCGACTCCTCCCCTCCCTCAGCTCTGTGGGACTCCTCCCCTCCCTCAGTCTCCCCTCCCTCAGGATTGTGGGACTCCTCCCCTCCCATAGCACTGTGGGACTCCTCCCCTCCCTCAGTCTCCCATCCCTCAGCACTGTGGGACTCCTCCCCTCCCTCAACCTCCCCTCCCTCAGCCTCCCCTCGCTCAGCACTGTGTGACTCCTCCCCTCCCTCAGTCTCCCCTCCCTCAGCACTGTGGGACTCCTCACACCCTCAGTCTCCCCTCCCTCAGCACTGAGGGACTCCTCCCCTCCCTCCGTCTCCCCTCCCTGAGCACTGTGGGACTCCTGCCCTCCCTCAGTCTCCCCTCCCTCAGCCTCCCCTCCCTCAGCATTTTGGGACTCCTTCCCTCCATCAGGCTCCCCTCCCTCAGCACTGTGGGAATCCTCCCTACCCTCAGTCGACCCTCCCTCAAACTCCCCTCCCTCAGCACCGAGGGACTCCTCCCCTCCATCAGCACAGTGAGACTCCTCCCCTCCATCAGCCTCCCTTCCCTCAGCCTCCGCTCCCTCAGCACTGTGAGCCTCCTCCCTTCCCTCAGTCTCCGCTCCATCAGCCCTGTGGGCCACCTCCCCTCCCTCAGCACTGTGGGACTCCTCCCCTCCCTCAGCACTGTGGGACTCCTACCCTCCCTCAGTCTCCGCACCCTCAGAAATGTGGCACTCCTCCCCCCCTCAGAATTGTGGGACTCCTCCCCTCCCTCAGCCTCCCCTCATTCAGCATTGTGGGACTCCTCCCCACCCTCAGCCTCCCCTCGCTCAGCACTGTGTGACTCCTCCCCTCCCTCACTCTCCCCTCTCTCAGCACTGTGTGACTCCTTCCCTCCCTCAGTCTCCCCATCCTCAGCACTGTGGGACTCCTCCCTCCCTCAGCCTCCCCTCACTCAGCATTGAGGGTCTCCTCCCCTCCCTCGGCCTCCCCTCCCTCAGCACTGTGGGACTCCTCAGCTCCCTCAGTCTCCCTTCCCTCAGCACTGTGGGAATACTCACCTCCCTCAGTCTCCCCTCCCTCAGCCCTATGGGACTCCTCCCCTCCATCAGCCTCCCCTCCCTCAGTACTGTGGGACTCCTCACCTCCCTCAGGCTCCCCTCCCTCAGCACTGTGGGTCTCATCCCCTCCCTCGGCACTGTTGGACTCCTTCCCTCCCTCACTCTCCCCTCCCTCTGCACTGTGGGAATCCTGCCCTCACTCATTCTCCCCTCCCTCAGCAGTGTGTGACTCCTCCCCTCCCTCAGCACTGTGGGACTCCTCCCCTACCTCAGTCTCCCCTCCCTCAGCACTGTGCGACTCCTCCCCTCCCTCCCTCTCCCCTAACTCAGCACTGTGCGACTCCTCCCCTCCCTCAGCACTGTGGGACTCCTCCCCTCCCTCAGTCTCCCATCCCTCAGCACTGTGGGACTCCTCCCCTCCCTCAACCTCCCATCCCTCAGCCTCCCCACCCTCAGCACTGTGGGACTCCTCCCCTCCCTCACTCTCCCCTCCTTCAGCACTGAGCGACTCCTCCCCTCCCTCAGACTTCCCTCCCTCAGCACTGTGGGACTCCTCCCCTCCCTCAACCTCCCCTCCCTCAGCACTGTGGGACTCCTCCCCTCACTCAGTCTACACTCCCTCAGCACTTTGGGACTCCTCCCCTCCCTCAGCCTCCCCTCCCTCAGCACTGTGGGACTCCTCCCCTCACACAGTCTCCCCTCCCTCAGAACTGTGGGACTCCTCCCCTCCCTCAGCCTCCCCTCCCTCAGCACTGTGGGACTCCTCCCCTCCCTCAGCCTCCCCTCCCTCAGCACTGTGGGACTCCTCCCCTCCCTCAGCATCCCCTTCCTCAGCACTGTGGGACTCCTCCCCTCCCTCACTCGCCCCTCCCACAGCACTGTGGGAATCCTCCCCTCCCTCAGCCTCCCCTTCCTCAGCACTGTGGGACTCCACCCCTCCCTTACTCTCCCCTCCCTCAGCACTGTGGGAATTCTCCCCTCCCTCACTCTCCCCACCCTCAGCACTGTGGGAATCCTCCCCTCCCACAGTCTCCCCTCCCTCAGCCTCCCCTCCCTCAGCACCGTGGGACTCCTCACCTCCCTCAGGATTGTGGGACTCCTCCCCTCCTCAACCTTCCCTCCCTGAGCACTGTGGGAGTCCTCCCCTCCCTCAGCACCGTGGGACTCCTCCCCTCCCTTAGCACTGTGTGACTTCTCCCCTCCCTCAGCACCGTGGGCCTCCTCCCCTCCCTCAGCACCGTGGGACTCCTCACCTCCCTCAGGATTGTGGGACTCCTCCCCTCCCTCAACCTCCCCTCCCTGAGCACTGTGGAACTCCTCCCCTCCCTCAGCACCGTGGGACTCCTCCCTCCCTCAGCACTGTGGACTGCTCCCCTCCCTCAGCACCGTGGGCCTCCTCCCCTCCCTCAGCACTGTGGACTCCTCCCCTCCCTCAGTCTCCCCTCCCGCACTCTCCCCTCCCTCAGTCTCCTCTCCATCAATCCCCCCTCCCTCAGCACTGTGGGACTCCTCCCCTCCCTCGGCCTCCCCTCCCTCAGCACTGTGGGACCCCACCCCACCCTCACCCTCCACTCCCTCAGCATTGTGGGACTCATCCCCACCCTCAGCCTCCACTCCCTCAGCACTGTGGGACTCCTCCCCGCCCTCAGCCTCCCCTCCCTCAGCACTGTGGGACACCACCCCACCCTCACCCTCCACTCCCTCAGCATTGTGGGACTCATCCCCACCGTCAGTCTCCCCACCCTAAGCACTGTGGGACTCCTCCCTCCCTCAGCCTCCCCTCACTCAGCACTGTGGGTCTCCTCCCCTCCCTCAGCCTCCCCTCCCTCAGTACTGTGGGACTCCTCAGCTCCCTCAGGCTCCCTTCCCTCAGCACTGTGGGACTCCTCCCCTCCCTCAGCCTCCCCTCCCTCAGTACTGTGGGACTCCTCACCTCCCTCAGGCTCCCGTCCCTCAGCACTGTGGGTCTCATCCCCTCCCTCGGCACTGTTGGACTCCTCCCCTCCCTCACTCTCCCCTCCCTCTGCACTGTGGGACTCCTGCCCTCACTCATTCTCCCCTCCCTCAGCAGTGTGGGACTCCTCCTCTCCCTCAGCACTGTGGGACTCCTCCCCTCCCTCAGTCTCCCCTCCCTCAGCACTGTGCGACTCCTTCCCTCCCTCCCTCTCCCCTAACTCAGCACTGTGCGACTCCTCCCCTCCCTCAGCACTGTGGGACTCCTCCCCTCCCTCAGTCTCCCCTCCCTCAGGATTGTGCGACTCCTCCCCTCCCTCAGCACTGTGGGACTCCTCCCCTCCCTCAGTCTCCCATCCCTCAGCACTGTGGGACTCCTCCCCTCCCTCAACCTCCCATCCCTCAGCCTCCCCTCGCTTAGCACTGTGTGACTCCTCCACTCCCTCAGTCTCCCCTCCCTCAGCACTGTGAGACTCCTCACACCCTCAGTCTCCACTCCCTCAGCACTGAGGGACTCCTCCCCTCCCTCCGTCTCCCCTCCCTGAGCACTGTGGGACTCCTCCCCCTCCCTCAGTCTCCCCTCCCTCAGCCTCCGCTCCCTCAGCATTTGGGAACTCGTTCCCTCCATCAGGCTCCCCTCCCTCAGCACTGTGGGAATTCTCCCCACCCTCAGTCTACCCTCCCTCAGACTCCCCTCCCTCAGCACCGAGGGACTCCTCCCCTCCATCAGCCTCCCCTCCCTCAGCCTCCTCTCCCTCAGCACTGTGGGCCTCCTCCCCTCCCTCAGTCTCCGCTCCATCAGCACTGTGGGCCTCCTCCCCTCCCTCAGCCTCCCTCCCTCAGCACTGTGGGACTCCTCTCCTCCCTCAGCACTGTGGGACTCCTACACTCCCTCAGTCTCCGCACCCTCAGAACTGTGGCACTCCTCCCACCCTCAGAACTGTGGCACTCCTCCCCTCCCTCAGCCTCCCCTCATTCAGCATTGTGGGACTCCTCCCCACCCTCAGCCTCCCCTTGCTCAGCACAGTGTGACTGCTCCCCTCCCTCACTCTCCCCTCTCTCAGCACTGTGCGACTCCTCCCCTCCCTCAGTCTGCCCAACCTCAGCACTGTGGGACTCCTCCCTCCCTCAGCCTCCCCTCACTCAGCACTGAGGGTCTCTCCCCTCCCTCAGCCTCCCCTCCATCAGCACTGTGGGACTCCTCAGCTCCCTCAGTCTCCCTTCCCTCAGCACTGTGGGAATCCTCCCCTCTCTCAGCCTCCCCTCCCTCAGTACTGTGGGACTCCTCACCTCCCTCAGGCTCCCCTCCCTCAGCACTGTGGGTCTTGTCCCCTCCTCGGCACTGTGGGACTCCTCCCCTCCCTCACCCTCCCCTCCCTCTGCACTGTGGGACTCCTGCCCTCACTCATTCTCCCCTCCCTCAGCAGTGTGGGACTCCTCCCCTCCCTCAGCGCTGTGGGACTCCTCCCCTCCCTCAGTCTCCCCTCCCTCAGCACTGTGCGACTCCTCCCCTCCCTCCCTCTCCCCTGCCTCAGCACTGTGGGACTCCTCCCCTCCCTCAGCACTGTGGAACTCCTCCCCTCCCTCAGTCTCCCCTCCCTCAGCACTGTGGGACTCCTCCCCTCCCTCAGATGGGAGGGAGTCCCCCCTCAGCTGCTGTGGAACTCCTCCCCTTCTTCAGTCTCCCCTCCCTCAGCAGTGTGGGACTCCTCGCCTCCCTCAGTCTCCCGTCCCTCAGTCTCCCGTCCCTCTGCACTGTGAGACTCCTCCCCTCCATCAGCCTCCCCTCCCTCAGCACTGAGGGACTCTTGCCCTCCCTCAGGATTGTGGGACTCCCCCCTTCCCTCAGCCTCCCCTCCCTCGGCACTGTGGGACTCCTCCCCTTTCTCAGTCTCCCCCGCCCTCAGCCTCCCCTTCCTCAGCACTGTAGGTCTCCTCCCCTCCCTCAGCCTCCCCTCCCTCAGCACTGTGGTACTCGTCACTCCCTCAGCCTCCACTCCCTCAGCACTCTGGGACTCCTCCCCTCCCTCAGTCTCCCCTCGCTCAGCACTGTGCGACTCCTGCCCTCCCTCAGCACTGTGGGACTCCTCCCTCCCTCAGCACTGTGGGACTCCTACCCTCCCTCAGTCTCCGCACCCTCAGAAATGTGGCACTCCTCCGCCCCTCAGAATTGTGGGACTCCTCCCCTCCCTCAGCCTCCCCTCATTCAGCATTGTGGGACTCCTCCCCACCCTCAGCCTCCCCTCTCTCAGCACTGTGTGACTCCTTCCCTCCCTCAGTCTCCCCATCCTCAGCACTGTGGGACTCCTCCCTCCCTCAGCCTCCCCTCACTCAGCATTGAGGGTCTCCTCCCCTCCCTCGGCCTCCCCTCCCTCAGCACTGTGGGACTCCTCAGCTCCCTCAGTCTCCCTTCCCTCAGCACTGTGGGAATACTCACCTCCCTCAGTCCTCCCCTCCCTCAGCACTATGGGACTCCTCCCCTCCATCAGCCTCCCCTCCCTCAGTACTGTGGGACTCCTCACCTCCCTCAGGCTCCCCTCCCTCAGCACTGTGGGTCTCATCCCCTCCCTCGGCACTGTTGGACTCCTTCCCTCCCTCACTCTCCCCTCCCTCTGCACTGTGGGAATCCTGCCCTCACTCATTCTCCCCTCCCTCAGCAGTGTGTGACTCCTCCCTCCCTCAGCACTGTGGGACTCCTCCCCTCCCTCAGTCTCCCCTCCCTCAGCACTGTGCGACTCCTCCCCTCCCTCCCTCTCCCCTAAATCAGCACTGTGCGACTCCTCCCCTCCCTCAGCACTGTGGGACTCCTCCCCTCCCTCAGTCTCCCATCCCTCAGCACTGTGGGAATCCTCCCCTCCCTCAACCTCCCATCCCTCAGCCTCCCCCACCCTCAGCACTGTGGGACTCCTCCCCTCCCTCACTCTCCCCTCCTTCAGCACTGAGCGACTCCTCCCCTCCCTCAGACTTCCCTCCCTCAGCACTGTGGGACTCCTCCCCTCCCTCAACCTCCCCTCCTCAGCACTGTGGGACTCCTCCCCTCACTCAGTCTACACTCCCTCAGCACTTTGGGACTCCTCCCCTCCCTCAGCCTCCCCTCCCTCAGCACTGTGGGACTCCTCCCCTCACACAGTCTCCCCTCCCTCAGCACTGTGGGACTCCTCCCCTCCCTCAGCCTCCCCTCCCTCAGCACTGCGGGACTCCTCCCCTCCCTCAGCATCCCCTTCCTCAGCACTGTGGGACTCCTCCCCTCCCTCACTCGCCCCTCCCTCAGCACTGTGGGAATCCTCCCGTCCCTCAGCCTCCCCTTCCTCAGCACTGTGGGACTCCACCCCTCCCTTACTCTCCCCTCCCTCAGCACTGTGGGACTCCTCCCCTCCCTCAGCCTCCCCTCCCTCAGCACTGTGGGAATCCTCCCCTCCCACAGTCTCCCCTCCCTCAGCCTCCCCTCCCTCAGCACCGTGGGACTCCTCACCTCCCTCTGGATTGTGGGACTCCTCCCCTCCCTCAACCTTCCCTCCCTGAGCACTGTGGGAGTCCTCCCTCCCTCAGCACCGTGGGACTCCTCCCCTCCCTTAGCACTGTGTGACTTCTCCCCTCCCTCAGCACCGTGGGCCTCCACCCCTCCCTCAGCACTGTGGGACTCCTCCCCTCCCTCAGCCTCCCCTCCCTCAGCACTGTGGGACTCCTCCCCTCCCTCAGTCTCCCCTCCCGCACTCTCCCCTCCCTCAGTCTCCTCTCCATCAATGCCCCCTCCCTCAGCACTGTGGTACTCCTCCCCTCCCTCGGCCTCCCCTCCCTCAGCACTGTGGGACCCCACCCCACCCTCAACCTCCCCTCCCTCATCATTGTGGAACTCATCCCCACCCTCAGCCTCCACTCCCTCAGCACTGTGGGAGTCCTCCCCGCCCTCAGCCTCCCCTCCCTCAGCACTGTGGGACCCCACCCCACCCTCACCCTCCCCTCCCTCAGCATTGTGGGACTCATCCCAACCGTCAGTCTCCCCACCCTAAGCACTGTGGGACTCCTCCCTCCCTCAGCCTCCCCTCACTCAGCACTGTGGGTCTCCTCCCCTCCATCAGCCTCCCCTCCCTCAGTACTGTGGGACTCCTCAGCTCCCTCAGGCTCCCTTCCCTCAGCACTGTGGGACTCCTCCCCTCCCTCAGCCTCCCCTCCCTCAGTACTGTGGGACTCCTCACCTCCCTCAGGCTCCCCTCCCTCAGCACTGTGGGTCTCATCCCCTCCCTCGGCACTGTGGGACTCCTCCCCTCCCTCACTCTCCCCTCCCTCTGCACTGTGGGACTCCTGCCCTCACTCATTCTCCCCTCCCTCAGCAGTGTGGGACTCCTCCCTTCCCTCAGCACTGTGGGACTCCTCCCCTCCCTCAGTCTCCCCTCCCTCAGCACTGTGCGACTCCTTCCCTCCCTCCCTCTCCCCTAACTCAGCACTGTGCGACTCCTCCCCTCCCTCAGCACTGTGGGACTCCTCCCCTCCCTCAGTCTCCCCTCCCTCAGGATTGTGCGACTCCTCCCCTCCCTCAGCACTGTGGGACTCCTCCCCTCCCTCAGTCTCCCATCCCTCAGCACTGTGGGACTCCTCCCCTCCCTCAACCTCCCATCCCTCAGCCTCCCCTCGCTTAGCACTGTGTTGCTCCTCCCCTCCCTCAGTCTTCCCTCCCTCAGCACTGTGAGACTCCTCACACCCTCAGTCTCCCCTCCCTCAGCACTGAGGGACTCCTCCCCTCCCTCCGTCTCCCCTCCCTGTGCACTGTGGGACTCCTCCCCTCCCTCAGTCTCCCCTCCCTCAGCCTCCGCTCCCTCAGCATTTGGGAACTCGTTCCCTCCATCAGGCTCCCCTCCCTCAGCACTGTGGGAATCCTCCCCACCCTCAGTCTACCCTCCCTCAGACTCCACTCCCTCAGCACCGAGGGACTCCTCCCCTCCATCAGCCTCCCCTCCCTCAGCCTCCTCTCCCTCAGCACTGTGGGCCTCCTCCCCTCCCTCAGTCTCCGCTCCATCAGCACTGTGGGCCTCCTCCCCTCCCTCAGCCTCCCCTCCCTCAGCACTGTGGGACTCCTCCCCTCCCTCAGCACTGTGGGACTCCTACCCTCCCTCAGTCTCCGCACCCTCAGAACTGTGGCACTCCTCCCACCATCAGAACTGTGGCACTCCTCCCCTCCCTCAGCCTCCCCTCATTCAGCATTGTGGGACTCCTCCCCACCCTCAGCCTCCCCTCGCTCAGCACAGTGTGACTGCTCCCCTCCCTCACTCTCCCCTCTCTCAGCACTGTGCGACTCCTCCCCTCCCTCAGTCTCCCCAACCTCAGCACTGTGGGACTCCTCCCTCCCTCAGCCTCCTCTCACTCAGCACTGAGGGTCTCTCCCCTCCCTCAGCCTCCCCTCCATCAGCACTGTGGGACTCCTCAGCTCCCTCAGTCTCCCTTCCCTCAGCACTGTGGGAATCCTCCCCTCTCTCAGCCTCCCCTCCCTCAGTACTGTGGGACTCCTCACCTCCCTCAGGCTCCCCTCCCTCAGCACTGTGGGACTCCTGCCCTCACTCATTCTCCCCTCCCTCAGCACTGTGGGACTCCTCCCCTCCCTCAGTCTCCCCTCCCTCAGCACTGTGCGACTACTCCCCTCCCTCCCTCTCCCCTGCCTCAGCACTGTGGGACTCCTCCCCTCCCTCAGCACTGTGCGACTCCTCCCCTCCCTCCCTCTCCCCTGCCTCAGCACTGTGGGTCTTGTCCCCTCCCTCGGCACTGTGGGACTCCTCCCCTCCCTCACCCTCCCCTCCCTCTGCACTGTGGGACTCCTGCCCTCACTCATTCTCCCCTCCCTCAGCGGTGTGGGACTCCTCCCCTCCCTCAGCACTGTGGGACTCCTCCCCTCCCTCAGTCTCCCCTCCCTCAGCACTGTGCGACTCCTCCCCTCCCTCAATCTCCCCTGCCTCAGCACTGTGGGACTCCTCCCCTCCCTCAGCACTGTGGAACTCCTCCCCTCCCTCAGTCTCCCCTCCCTCAGCACTGTGGGACTCCTCCCCTCCCTCAGATTGTGGGACTCCTCCCTCCCTCAGCACTGTGGAACTCCTCCCCTTCTTCAGTCTCCCCTCCCTCAGCACTGTGGGACTCCTCGCCTCCCTCAGTCTCCCGTCCCTCAGCACTGTGGGACTCCTCCCCTCCCTGCGTCTCCCCTCCCTCAGTCTCCCGTCCCTCAGCACTGTGAGACTCCTCCCCTCCATCAGCCTCCCCTCCCTCAGCACTGAGGGACTCTTGCCCTCCCTCAGGATTGTGGGACTCCCCCTTCCCTCAGCCTCCCCTCCCTCGGCACTGTGGGACTCCTCCCCTTTCTCAGTCTCCCCGCCCTCAGCCTCCCCTCCCTCAGCACTGTAGGTCTCCTCCCCTCCCTCAGCCTCCCCTCCCTCAGCACTGTGGTACTCGTCACTCCCTCAGCCTCCACTCCCTCAGCACTCTGGGACTCCTCCCCTCCCTCAGTCTCCCCTCCCTCAGCACTGTGCGACTCCTGCCCTCCCTCAGTCTCCGCACCCTCAGAAATGTGGCACTCCTCCCCCCCTCAGAATTGTGGGACTCCTCCCCTCCCTCAGCCTCCCCTCATTCAGCATTGTGGGACTCCTCCCCACCCTCAGCCTCCCCTCGCTCAGCACTGTGTGACTCCTCCCCTCCCTCACTCTCCCCTCTCTCAGCACTGTGTGACTCCTTCCCTCCCTCAGTCTCCCCATCCTCAGCACTGTGGGACTCCTCCCTCCCTCAGCCTCCCCTCACTCAGCATTGAGGGTCTCCTCCCCTCCCTCGGCCTCCCCTCCCTCAGCACTGTGGGACTCCTCAGCTCCCTCAGTCTCCCGTCCCTCAGCACTGTGGGAATACTCACCTCCCTCAGTCTCCCCTCCCTCAGCACTATGGGACTCCTCCCCTCCATCAGCCTCCCCTCCCTCAGTACTGTGGGACTCCTCACCTCCCTCAGGCTCCCCTCCCTCAGCACTGTGGGTCTCATCCCCTCCCTCGGCACTGTTGGACTCCTTCCCTCCCTCACTCTCCCCTCCCTCAGCACTGTGGGAATCCTGCCCTCACTCATTCTCCCCTCCCTCAGCAGTGTGTGACTCCTCCCCTCCCTCAGCACTGTGGGACTCCTCCCCTCCCTCAGTCTCCCCTCCCTCAGCACTGTGCGACTCCTCCCCTCCCTCCCTCTCCCCTAACTCAGCACTGTGCGACTCCTCCCCTCCCTCAGCACTGTGGGACTCCTCCCCTCCCTCAGTCTCCCATCCCTCAGCACTGTGGGACTCCTCCCCTCCCTCAACCTCCCATCCCTCAGCCTCCCCACCCTCAGCACTGTGGGACTCCTCCCCTCCCTCACTCTCCCCTCCTTCAGCACTGAGCGACTCCTCCCCTCCCTCAGACTTCCCTCCCTCAGCACTGTGGGACTCCTCCCCTCCCTCAACCTCCCCTCCCTCAGCACTGTGGGACTCCTCCCCTCACTCAGTCTACACTCCCTCAGCACTTTGGGACTCCTCCCCTCCCTCAGCCTCCCCTCCCTCAGCACTGTGGGACTCCTCCCCTCACACAGTCTCCCCTCCCTCAGCACTGTGGGACTCCTCCCCTCCCTCAGCCTCCCCTCCCTCAGCACTGTGGGACTCCTCCCCTCCCTCAGCCTCCCCTCCCTCAGCACTGTGGGACTCCTCCCCTCCCTCAGCATCCCCTTCCTCAGCACTGTGGGACTCCTCCCCTCCCTCACTCGCCCCTCCCTCAGCACTGTGGGAATCCTCCCCTCCCTCAGCCTCCCCTTCCTCAGCACTGTGGGACTCCACCCCTCCCTTACTCTCCCCTCCCTCAGCACTGTGGGACTCCTCCCCTCCCTCAGCCTCCCCTCCCTCAGCACTGTGGGAATCCTCCCCTCCCACAGTCTCCCCTCCCTCAGCCTCCCCTCCCTCAGCACCGTGGGACTCCTCACCTCCCTCAGGATTGTGGGACTCCTCCCCTCCCTCAACCTTCCCTCCCTGAGCACTGTGGGAGTCCTCCCCTCCCTCAGCACCATGGGACTCCTCCCCTCCCTTAGCACTGTGTGACTTCTCCCCTCCCTCAGCACCGTGGGCCTCCTCCCCTCCCTCAGCACTGTGGGACTCCTCCCCTCCCTCAGCCTCCCCTCCCTCAGCACTGTGGGACTCCTCCCCTCCCTCAGCCTCCCCTCCCTCAGCACTGTGGGACTCCTCCCCTCCCTCAGTCTCCCCTCCCGCACTCTCCCCTCCCTCAGTCTCCTCTCCATCAATCCCCCCTCTCTCAGCACTGTGGTACTCCTCCCCTCCCTCGGCCTCCCCTCCCTCAGCACTGTGGGACCCCACCCCACCCTCAACCTCCCCTCCCTCATCATTGTGGGACTCATCCCCACCCTCAGCCTCCACTCCCTCAGCACTGTGGAACTCCTCCCCGCCCTCAGCCTCCCCTCCCTCAGCACTGTGGGACCCCACCCCACCCTCACCCTCCCCTCCCTCAGCATTGTGGGACTCATCCCCACCGTCAGTCTCCCCACCCTAAGCACTGTGGGACTCCTCCCTCCCTCAGCCTCCCCTCACTCAGCACTGTGGGTCTCCTCCCCTCCATCAGCCTCCCCTCCCTCAGTACTGTGGGACTCCTCAGCTCCCTCAGGCTCCCTTCCCTCAGCACTGTGGGACTCCTCCCCTCCCTCAGCCTCCCCTCCCTCGGTACTGTGGGACTCCTCACCTCCCTCAGGCTCCCCTCCCTCAGCACTGTGGGTCTCATCCCCTCCCTCGGCACTGTGGGACTCCTCCCCTTCCTCACTCTCCCCTCCCTCTGCACTGTGGGACTCCTGCCCTCACTCATTCTCCCCTCCCTCAGCAGTGTGGGACTCCTCCCCTCCCTCAGCACTGTGGGACTCCTCCCCTCCCTCAGTCTCCCCTCCCTCAGCACTGTGCGACTCCTTCCCTCCCTCCCTCTCCCCTAACTCAGCACTGTGCGACTCCTCCCCTCCCTCAGCTCTGTGGGACTCCTCCCCTCCCTCAGTCTCCCCTCCCTCAGGATTGTGCGACTCCTCCCCTCCCTCAGCACTGTGGGACTCCTCCCCTCCCTCAGTCTCCCATCCCTCAGCACTGTGGGACTCCTCCCCTCCCTCAACCTCCCATCCCTCAGCCTCCCCTCGCTTAGCACTGTGTGACTCCTCCCCTCCGTCAGTCTCCCCTCCCTCAGCACTGTGAGACTCCTCACACCCTCAGTCTCCCCTCCCTCAGCACTGAGGGACTCCTCCCCTCCCTCCGTCTCCCCTCCCTGAGCACTGTGGGACTCCTCCCCTCCCTCAGTCTCCCCTCCCTCAGCCTCCGCTCCCTCAGCATTTGGGAACTCGTTCCCTCCATCAGGCTCCCCTCCCTCAGCACTGTGGGAATCCTCCCCACCCTCAGTCTACCCTCCCTCAGACTCCCCTCCCTCAGCACCGAGGGACTCCTCCCCTCCATCAGCCTCCCCTCCCTCAGCCTCCTCTCCCTCAGCACTGTGGGCCTCCTCCCCTCCCTCAGTCTCCGCTCCATCAGCACTGTGGGCCTCCTCCCCTCCCTCAGCCTCCCCTCCCTCAGCACTGTGGGACTCCTCCCCTCCCTCAGCACTGTGGGACTCCTACCCTCCCTCAGTCTCCGCACCCTCAGAACTGTGGCACTCCTCCCACCCTCAGAACTGTGGCACTCCTCCCCTCCCTCAGCCTCCCCTCATTCAGCATTGTGGGACTCCTCCCCACCCTCAGCCTCCCCTCTCTCAGCACTGTGCGACTCCTCCCCTCCCTCAGTCTCCCCAACCTCAGCACTGTGGGACTCCTCCCTCCCTCAGCCTCCCCTCACTCAGCACTGAGGGTCTCTCCCCTCCCTCAGCCTCCCCTCCATCAGCACTGTGGGACTCCTCAGCTCCCTCAGTCTCCCTTCCCTCAGCACTGTGGGAATCCTCCCCTCTCTCAGCCTCCCCTCCCTCAGTACTGTGGGACTCCTCACCTCCCTCAGGCTCCCCTCCCTCAGCACTGTGGGTCTTGTCCCCTCCCTCGGCACTGTGGGACTCCTCCCCTCCCTCACCCTCCCCTCCCTCTGCACTGTGGGACTCCTGCCCTCACTCATTCTCCCCTCCCTCAGCAGTGCGGGACTCCTCCCCTCCCTCAGTCTCCCCTCCCTCAGCACTGTGCGACTCCTCCCCTCCCTCCCTCTCCCCTGCCTCAGCACTGTGGGACTCCTCCCCTCCCTCAGCACTGTGGAACTCCTCCCCTCCCTCAGTCTCCCCTCCCTCAGCACTGTGGGACTCCTCCCCTCCCTCAGATTGTGGGACTCCTCCCTCCCTCAGCACTGTGGAACTCCTCCCCTTCTTCAGTCTCCCCTCCCTCAGCACTGAGGGACTCCTCCCCTCCCTCAGCACTGTGGGACTCCTCGCCTCCCTCAGTCTCCCGTCCCTCAGCACTGTGGGTCTCCTCCCCTCCCTCAGTCTCCCCTCCCTCAGTCTCCCGTCCCTCAGCACTGAGGGACTCTTGCCCTCCCTCAGGATTGTGGGACTCCCCCTTCCCTCAGCCTCCCCTCCCTCGGCACTGTGGGACTCCTCCCCTTTCTCAGTCTCCCCGCCCTCAGCCTCCCCTCCCTCAGCACTGTAGGTCTCCTCCCCTCCCTCAGCCTCCCCTCCCTCAGCACTGTGGTACTCGTCACTCCCTCAGCCTCCACTCCCTCAGCACTCTGGGACTCCTCCCCTCCCTCAGTCTCCCCTCCCTCAGCACTGTGCGACTCCTGCCCTCCCTCAGCACTGTGGGACTCCTCCCCTCCCTCACTCTCCCCTTCCTCAGGATTGTGGGACTCCTTCCCCTCCCTCAGCCTTCCCTCCCTCAGCACTGTGGGGCTCCTCCCCTCACTCAGTCACCCCTCCCTCGGCACTGTGGGACTCCTCCCCTCCCTCACTCTCCCCTCCCTCTGCACTGTGGGACTCCTGCCCTCACTCATTCTCCCCACCCTCAGCACTGTGGGACTCCTCCCCTCCCTCAGTCTCCCCTCCCTCAGGATTGTGCGACTCCTCCCCTCCCTCAGCACTGTGGGACTCCTCCCCTCCCTCAGTCTCCCATCCCTCAGAACTGTGCGACTCCTCCCCTCCCTCCCTCTCCCCTAACTCAGCACTGTGGGACTCCTCCCCCCCCTCAGTCTCCCCTCCCTCAGGATTGTGGGTCAATCCCCTTCCTCAGCACTGTGGGACTCCTCCCCTCCCTCAGTCTCCCCTCCCTCAGCACTGTGCGACTCCTCCCCTCCCTCCCTCTCCCCTAACTCAGCACTGTGGGACTCCTCCCCCCCCTCAGTCTCCCCTCCCTCAGGATTGTGGGTCAATCCCCTTCCTCAGCACTGTGGGACTCCTCCCCTCCCTCAGTCTCCCATCCCTCAGCACTGTGGGACTCCTCCCCTCCCTCAACCTCCCATCCCTCAGCCTCCCCTCGCTCAGCACTGTGTGACTCCTCCCCTCCCTCAGTCTCCCCTCCCTCAGCACTGTGGGACTCCTCACACCCTCAGTCTCCCCTCCCTCAGCACTGAGGGACTCCTCCCCTCCCTCCGTCTCCCCTCCCTGAGCACTGTGGGACTCCTCCCCTCCCTCAGTCTCCCCTCCCTCAGCCTCCCCTCCCTCAGCATTTTGGGACTCGTTCCCTCCATCAGGCTCCCCTCCCTCAGCACTGTGGGAATCCTCCCCACCCTCAGTCTACCCTCCCTCAGACTCCCCTCCCTCAGGACCGAGGGACTCCTCCCCTCCATCAGCACAGTGAGACTCCTCCCCTCCATCAGCCTCCCCTCCCTCAGCCTCCTCTCCCTCAGCACTGTGGGCCTCCTCCCCTCCCTCAGCCTCCCCTCCCTCAGCACTGTGGGACTCCTCCCCTCCCTCAGCACTGTGGGACTCCTACCCTCCCTCAGTCTCCGCACCCTCAGAACTGTGGCACTCCTCCCCCCCTCAGAATTGTGGGACTCCTCCCCTCCCTCAGCCTCCCCTCATTCAGCTTTGTGGGACTCCTCCCCAACCTCAGCCTCCCCTCGCTCAGCACTGTGCGACTCCTCCCCTCCCTCAGTCTCCCCAACCTCAGCACTGTGGGACTCCTCCCTCCCTCAGCCTCCCCTCACTCAGCACTGAGGGTCTCCTCCCCTCCCTCAGCCTCCCCTCCCTCAGCACTGTGGGACTCCTCAGCTCCCTCAGTCTCCCTTCCCTCAGCACTGTGGGAATCCTCACCTCCCTCAGTCTCCCCTCCCTCAGCACTGTGGGACTCCTCCCCTCTCTCAGCCTCCCCTCCCTCAGTACTGTGGGACTCCTCCCCTCCCTCACCCTCCCCTCCCTCTGCACTGTGGGACTCCTGCCCTCACTCATTCTCCCCTCCCTCAGCAGTGTGGGACTCCTCCCCTCCCTCAGCACTGTGGGACTCCTCCCCTCCCTCACCCTCCCCTCCCTCTGCACTGTGGGACTCCTGCCCTCACTCATTCTCCCCTCCCTCAGCAGTGTGGGACTCCTCCCCTCCCTCAGCACTGTGCGACTCCTCCCCTCCCTCCCTCTCCCCTGCCTCAGCACTGTGGGACTCCTCCCCTCCCTCAGCACTGTGGAACTCCTCCCCTCCCTCAGTCTCCCCTCCCTCAGCACTGTGGGACCCCTCCCCTCCCTCAGATTGTGGGACTCCTCCCTCCCTCAGCACTGTGGAACTCCTCCCCTTCTTCAGTCTCCCCTCCCTCAGCACTGTGGGACTCCTCCCCTCCCTCACTCCTCCCCTCCCTCAGCATTGTGGGACTCCTCCCCTCCCTCAGTCTCCCCTCCCTCAGCAATGTGGGACTCCTCCCCTCCCTCAGTCTCCACTCGCTCAGCACTCTGGGGATCCTCACCTCCCTCAGACTCCCTCCCTCAGCACTGTGGGACTCCTCCCCTCCCTCAGTCTCCCCTCCCTCATCAATGTGGGACTCCTCCCCTCCCTCAGTCTCCCCTCCCTCAGCACTGTGGGACTCCTCACTTCCCTCAGTCTCCCCTTCATCAGCACTGTGGGACTCCTCCCCTCCCTCAATCTCCCCTCCCTCAGCCTCCCCTCCCTCAGCACTGTGGGACTCCTCCCCTCCCTCAGTCTCCCCTCCCTCAGCACTGTGGGACTCCTCCCCTCCCTCAGCCTCCCCCCCTCAGCACTTTGGGACCTCCCCTCCCTCAGCACTGTGGGACTCCTCCCCTCCCTCAGTCTCCCCTCACTCAGCAATGTGGGACTCCTCCCCACCCTCAGCCTCCCCTCCCTCAGCACTGTGGCACTCCGCCCCTCCCTCAGTCTCCCCTCCCTCAGCACTGTGGGACTCCTGCCCTCCCTCTGTCTCCCCTCCCTCAGCATTGTAGGTCTCCTCACCTCCCTCAGCCTCCCCTCCCTCAGCACTGTGGGACTCGTCACTCCCTCATCCTCCCCTCCCTCAGCACTGTGGGACTCCCCCCCTCCCTCAGTCTCCCCTCCCTCAGCACTGTGGGACTCCTGCCCTCCCTCAGTCTCCCCTCCCTCAGCATTGTAGGTCTCCTCACCTCCCTCAGCCTCCCCTCCCTCAGCACTGTGGGACTCGTCACTCCCTCATCCTTCCCTCCCTCAGCACTGTGGGACTCCTCCCCTCCCTCAGTCTCCCCTCACTCAGCACTGTGGGACTCCTCACCTCCCTCAGTCTTCCCTCCCTCAGCACTGTGGGACTCCTCCCATTCCTCAGCACTGTGGGGACTCCCCTCCCTCCATCTCCCCTCCCTCAGCAGCGTGGGACTCCTCCCCTCACTCAGCCTCCACTCCCTCAGCACTGTGGGATGCGGCCCTCCCTCAGCCTGACCTCCCTCATCAATGTGGGACTCCTCCCCTCCCTCATCCTCCCCTCCCTCAGCACTGTTAGACTCCTCCCCTGCCTCACTCTCCCCTCCCACAGTATTGTGGGACTCCTTCCCCTCCCTCAGTCTTCCCTCCCTCTGCACTGTGGGACTCCTCACCTCCCTCAGGTTTGTGGGACTCCCCCGTTCCCTCAGCCTGCCCTCCCTCAGCGCTGTGTGACTCCTCCCCTCCCTCAGCCTCCCCTCCCTCAGCACTGTGTGACTCCTCCCCTCCCTCAGCCTGCCCTCACTCAGCACTGTGGGACTCCTCCCCTCCCTCAGTCTCCCCTCCCTCAGCACTGTGGGAATCCTCCCCACCCTCAGTCTCCCCTCCCTCAGCATTGTGGGAATCCTCCCCACCCTCAGCCTGCCCTCCCTCAGCGCTGTGGGACACCTCCCCTCCCTCACTCTCCCCTCCCTCAGTACTGTGGGACTCCTCCAATCCCTCAGCATTGTGGGACTCCTCCCCACCCTCAGTCTCCCCTCCCTCAGCACTGTGGGTGTTAAGTCTGTGTGTTCTAGTTGTATTTAAGATTAATTACTGACAGAGACTGCAAGAATAACGTTTCAACAGGTCTTTACTAGTTGGAGGTCAGGGCTATTCTAACAGCAATATCACTACACGGTACTTATATACCGGTGGTCACCACCGGTATTACGTATACAGCAGCCAGAGAAAGTAGTACATCTCTTAATGTGGAACAGGCTTAAGTTCTCTTAAGGTGGAACAGGTTACATACACCACAATCCTCCCATTTTAGTTTAACAGTTATATCCCCATTTAACATAACATAATAACATATATACATATATAACTTCAGGTATAAACAGTTCAAAGGTTCAGTCTCTCAGGAGGCCTTCTGATTCGGTTTGGATAACGCCTTTCAGTGGTCTCTGATTCTTGTTGCTGAGGTGACTCTTCTTGTTGGTTTCCTATGTATTGGACGTCATCATCAGGTACAGTCCCTGCCGAGGTAGGTGCTTCAGGTTCATTAACGTCTTCCACAGTTGTCTCTGTCGCAACCATGGGTTCGACCCTTGCTCTCGATTCTACCAGTTGATTCGCATGACGCCTTATCACATTGTTACCAATATCTACTGTGTACATCAGAGGTCCTTGTCTGGCCCGAATTGTTCCGGACTGCCATTTTTCGTTTCCATAGTCCCTTGCCAACACTGGTTGTCCTACGTCGAAACTTCGAGTGGTCTTGTTATTAATATGCCGGAACTGTTTGTTTTCCACTTCCCTCCGCACATTTGGTTTTAACAAGCCCAACCTGGACCGTAACCTCCTGTTATAAAACATCATGGCAGGACTTTGGTTAGTCACTGCATGAGCGGCGTTTCGATATGCCATTAGGAAATTGTCCACCTTGTGTTGTAGCAGAATCTGATCATCGTTCATGGCCTTTATTGCCTTTTTGAATGTTTGGACAAATCTCTCGGCCAACCCGTTTGTCGCCGGATGATATGGGGCAGAGGTATAATGTTTCACCCCATTCTTCTTTAAGAATTTTTGGAATTCTTCCGACACGAACTGTGGTCCGTTGTCCGAACAGATCTGTTCTGGCAATCCGTTCCTTGCGAATATTGTTCTTAACACCGCAATTGTCTTTTCTGAAGTAGTGGTATTCATCTTGATCACTTCTGGCCATTTGGAATGTGCATCCACCACAATTAGGAACATGGAGTCCATGAATGGGCCGGCAAAGTCAATATGTACGCGTTGCCATGTGGCTGAAAGCCATTCCCATGGGTGTAGCGGTGCGATCGGAGGTGCATTTTGCACTTTTTGGCACCCAGCGCAGCTTTTCGTCAACTCCTCTATCTGTTGGTCAATACCCGGCCACCATACATAAGCCCTAGCAAGACTTTTCATCTTAACTCCACCCAGATGACCTTCATGCAGTTCCTTTAGAACTCTTTCCCTTAACTTGGGAGGAATAATCACTCTTGTCCCGTACATCAAAGTACCATGGCAGACGGACAGCTGGTCTCGCCTTGCCGAGAATGCCGGTAACAGAGGATCACCATGTGTTGGCCATCCCTTCACTGTCACCTCGTAGACTCGGGACAGTGTCGGGTCGTTCCTGGTTTCTCTTTCAATACTTGCATTGGTGACTGGTAAACACTCGATGATGGTCGAATGAAATAACTCAACAGGGTCAACTTTTGTCGTCTCTTCTTCTTCAGGTAGTGGCAGGCGCGACAGCCCATCAGCATTGCCATGCTGCTTTGTACCTTTGAATTCTATTTGATATTGATGTGCCCCTAGGAAAAGGGACCATCTCTGGAGTCTCTGTGCTGTCATCACCGAAACACCCTTCTTAGGGTTAAAAATGGATACCAACGGCTGATGGTCTGTCAGAAGTGTGAATTTTTGGCCCTGCAGGTAATGATTAAACTTCTTCACTCCCCATACAAGGCTGAGAGCCTCCCTATCGATCTGCGCATAGTTGCGCTCAGCGGAGGTCAATGATCTGGATGCAAACGCGACTGGCCTTTCCGTGCCATTTGGCAACTTGTGTGAGAGTACTGCCCCAATACCATATGGAGAAGCATCACAAGCCAACCGAATAGGCAGTGTCGGGTTGAAGTGAGCCAACACTTCCTCTGAGGTGATCAATTCTTTGCTTTTGCGAAATGCCTTCTTACAGTTTTCGCTCCATTCCCATGGTACCCCCTTCTGTAAAAGAGCGTTCAGCGGGTGCAGTACCGTGGATAGATTCGGTAGAAACTTATGGTAATAGTTAATCAATCCTAGAACCGACCTCAACTGAGAGACATTATCCGGATCGGGAGCCTTTACAACTGCCTCTATTTTGTCAGGAGACTTATGAAGCCCCTCCCGGTCAATGACATGACCACAGTACGAGATCCGCTTCTGAAAGAACTCACATTTCTGCCGATTAACTCGAAGTCCATACACTTTCAGTCTGTTGAGCACCAGTTCCAAGTTTGCGAGGTGTTCTTCATCACCATCTCCTGTAATCAGAATATCGTCCAGGTAACATTGTGTGCCTGGAATTCCCTGGAATACCTGCTCCATGGCCCTCTGCCAAATTGCTGGAGCCGATGCCACTCCAAAAAACAGCCTATTATACCGGTACAAACCTCTATGCATGTTGATCGTGAGGTACTGGCGTGACTCTTTTTCAACCTCCATCTGCAAGTACGCCTGCGTCAGGTCTATCTTGGTGAAGTGTTTCCCGCCAGACAACGAAGAAAAATATCCTCAATCCGCAGAAGCGGATACTGCACCGTGTGAAGCACCGGATTAACGGTGATCTTGAAGTCTCCACAGATGCGAACATTCCCTGGTTCTCCTGGCTTGTTGCTCGAAGGACGTTTCATAACGGGAACAATGGGCGTAGCCCACTCACTCCAATCTACCTTAAACAGTACACCTGAACATTCTAGCACTTCCAGTTCCGCTTCTACAGCAGGTCGTATTGCATAGGGTACCGGTCTGGCTTTGAAAAATTTTGGGTGTGCATGTTCATCAATCTTGATGTTTGCCGTAATTCCTCTCAGTGTTCCCAGTCCCTGCTGGAACACCTCTTTAGCATCATCCAATATTCTGGACAATCATTTAGGTTTGACATCTGTTTCCCCGGAATCTACCGTTAGTGCCTTTAAGGAGTGCCAGTCCATATTCATTTTCCTAATCCACTCCCGTCCCAGTAGTGGTGGACCTCCTTCAGGTAGCACATATAAGTCCATTACTTGGCTTTCTTTGCCCTTGTGGACCACTTTTATCTCTATCTTTCCGATGGGCTACACTCTTTGCCCCGTGTATGTTTTCAATATAATCTCCGTATCCCGTAGGGGAATATGTTGGAATAACCTTTTGTAATCTTTCTTATTCATGACCGTCAATGCCGATCCAGTGTCCAATTCCATTTTTACTTGGACTCCTGCTATCTGAAGAGTGACCCAAATTGTCTGGAGATCTGCATCCTTACCAACGTTGTGTACTCTTAAGCTACCCAGTTCATTACTGCTGGCGTCTGAATCTGACTTCTGTTCGTTCGAACTGTTCTTTGTCACCTTGTGTACCTTTATGTATTTTCCTTGCGGTGACTTTTTGTTGCTGGTCTTCTTTCCTGACCGGCATACTTTAGCTATGTGGCCAAGCCTGCCACACGTTCTGCATTCTTGGTTTTTAAACCAACACTGGTTCTGATCGTGCGTTGTCTTTCCACAACGATAACATTTTACAGTACTCAAAACCAATTGATTTGTACTGAGTTCCAGTGACCGTAACTGCATTACTGCCGTGCCTCTTGCTGCGGCTTTGTGTGATGCTGCCATAGTGACCGCTTTCTCAAGCGTCAGCTCATTCTCCTCGAGCAGTCGCTTTTGTGTATCTTCTTTTAATAATCCACACACAAATTTATCTCTTAGCGCATCTGTTAGTCCCGTTCCAAACTGACAGTACTTTGCTAGCTTACGCAATTCCATTAAATATTCAGCATTGCTTTCATCTTTCAGCTGCTTTCTGCTGTAAAATTTAAATCGTTCCGCTAGCATCAGCGGCGTGGGGTTTAGATGATTTCTCAGGACAGTAACAATCTCCTCGAACGTCTTCTCCGCCGGTTCATCTGGTGATAAAAGGTGTTTCAATTGCCCGTATGTCTTCGCACCCATTAAGTTTAATAAAGTTAGTGCTTTCTCATCATCTGGGATTTTATTTGCTTTACAATAATTTTTTATGCGTTCTACATACGTGGCCCAATCTTCGATGTCGCTATCAAAGGTATTAATGTTCCCATGTTTAGGCATCGTTGCAATTTTTTTTTTAGTGATTTCCCTTTTTCCAAGATGGCGGCTTCCCGCTCTTGTCTTCGTCCTCCGCCTACAAAATGGCGGTTTCCCGCGCTTGGCGGTCTTTCCCGCGCTCGCTTTCTTCACCCGCTGGCTGCAATGACGTTTGGCGTGCCGCTGCTGCTCTCCTTTCCCAGCGGTTAGCAACTCCCCCAACGCTGTCTCCGCTTCACCGTGGCTCCCTCGGGCATTCGCGCTTCCCCGATGTCGCACCTCGCAGCCCTTCTTGCAGCCCGGTTATTAGCACCGGCTGCGTTCACCTTTACCGCGGCTCTCGCGCCTTCAGTCGCCCCAGACGCTGTGCCTTTTTGGCCCGAATGCGGCCCGGCCCTTATCACCAGCCGCGATCGATGTCCCCACGCTGCGCCTTTCGGCCCGAATGCGGCCCGGCCCTTATCTCCGGTCGCCATCGATCTCACCGCCCTTATTCCTCCATCTTCCCTCCCCGTCTGTACAGCCAACGCGGCCGACTTTCTGCTCGCGTCGCTGACCGGCTTACCCACCACCGAGGTAGAAGGAAGATACTGACTGCCCCTGATGGAGGCTTCGAGTTCAGGATATCTTCTGCACTCCGGGTTCTCGATGCCTGCCGCGCGACGTGTCTTCCAGCAGGGTGATGAGGGTGGATGCCTCTCTTCGACGCCCGTTCTGTGGACGAAACCGCCGTGGATATAAACTGCCACAGGGTAAGAATCGGACTCGTCGCCACTGTTAAGTCTGTGTGTTCTAGCTGTATTTAAGATTAATTACTGACACAGACTACAAGAATAACATTTCAACAGGTCTTTACTAGTTGGAGGTCAGGGTTATACTACAATTCACAATTCACAATTCAAATCGCTTTATTGGCATGATAAGTTACATCTTATGTTGCCAAAGCATCAAAATACATTTATGGTTTAGCACATAAACGCAGTTCTATTCATACAGTGTATAAACAGGTATATCCCTGAGTGTATAAATATACATTCGCATTGTTTATATATATTCTTTTCTTAGTTTACTGGTTGTCCCTCTGTTCATGGCAAGCTGTAACATAGTGTGCCGCCAGTGTTATACAGCTTCTCTCCTCTCCCAGTAGGAATGGGAGTTTTTGGTTGTCATTCAGATTTCTGAAATCAGGGCATATTTGTGAGAATTTTTGGTAGAAATTCTCCCTGATGCCCTGATATTTTCCACAAGCTGTGAGGAAGTGCATCTCTGTCTCCACCACTCCCTGACTGCAGTGAGAGCATATCCTGTCCTCTCTTGGCAGCCTGGTCTGCCTGTGTCTGCCTTTTTCGATCGCTAGGCTATGTTCGCTAACAGCAATATCACTACACGGTACTTATATACCGGTGGTCACCACCGGTATTACGTATACAGCAGCCAGAGAAAGTAGTACATCTCTTAAGGTGGAACAGGCTTAAGTTCTCTTAAGGTGGAACAGGTTACATACACCACAGAGGGAATCCTCCCCACCCTCGGTCTCCCCTCCCTCAGCGCTGTGGGACTACTCGCGTCCCTCACTCTCCCCTCACTCAGCACTGTGGGACTCCTCCCCTCCCTCAGACTACCTTCCCTCAGCACTGTGGGACTCCTCCCCTCACTCAGTCTCCCCTCCCTCAGCACTGTAGGAATCCTCACCTCACTCAGCACTGTGGGACTCCTCACCTCCCTCAGACTCCCTCCCTCAGCACTGTGGGACTCCTCCCCTCCCTCAGTCTCCCCTCCCTCAGCACTGTGGGACTCCTCACCTCCCTCATTCTCCCCTCCCTCAGCACTGTGTGACTCCTCCCCTCCCTCAGCCACCCTCCCTCCGCACTGTGGGACTGCTCCCCTCCCTCAGTCTCCCCTCCCTCAGCACAGTGGGACTCCTCCCCTCCCTCAGTGCTCTGAGACTCCTCCCCTGCCTCACTCTCCCCTCCCTCGGGATTTTGGGACTCCTTCCCCTCCCTCAGCCTCCCCTCCCTCAGCACTGTGAGACTCCTCCCTTCCTTCAGTCTCCCCTCCCTCAGCACTGTGAGACTCCTCCCTTCCTTCAGTCTCCCCTCCCTCAGCACTGTGGGACTCCTCACCTCCCTCAGTCTCCCCTCCCTCAGCACTGTGGGGCCCCTCCCCTTCCTCAGTCTCCCCGCCCTCAGCACTGTGAGACACCTCCCTTCCTTCAGTCTCCCCTCCCTCAGCACTGTGGGACTCCTCACCTCCCTCATTCTCCCCTTCCTCAGCACTTTGGGACTCCTCCCCTCCCTCAGTCTCCCCTCCCTCAGCACTGTGGGACACCTCCCCTCCCTCAGTCTCCCCTCCCTCAGTCTCTGCTCCCTCAGCACTGTGGCACACCTCACCTCCCTCAGTCTCCCCTCCCTCAGCACTGTGTGACTCCTCCCCTCACTCAGTCTCCCCTCCCTCAGCACAATGGGACTCCTCCACTCCCTCAGCACTGTGGGACTCCTCACCTTCCTCAGTCTCCCCTCCCTCAGTCTCTGCTCCCTCAGCACTGTGGGACTCCTCCCCTCCCTCAGTCGCCTCTCCCTCAGCACTGTGGGACTCGTCCCTCCCTCAGCCTCCCCTCCCTCAGCACTGTGGGACTCCTCCCCTCCCTCAGCTTCCCCTCCCTCAGCACAGTGGGACTCCTCCCCTGCCTCAAACTTCCCTCCCTCAGCACTGTGGGACTCCTCCCCACCCTGAGTCTCCCCTCCATCAGCACTGTGGGACTCCCCTCCACCCTCAGTCTCCCTTCCTCAGCACTGTGGGACTCGTCCCTCCCTCAGCCTCCCCTCCCTCAGCACTGTGGGACTCCTCCCCACCCTGAGTCTCCCCTCCCTCAGCACTGTGGGACTCCTCTCCACCCTCAGTCTCCCTTCCTCAGCACTGTGGGTCTCCTCCCCTCCCTCAGCACTGTGGCACTCATCCCCACCCTCAGTCTCCCCTCCCTCAGCACTGCGGGACTCCTCCGCTCCCTCAGGCTCCCCTCCCTCAGCCCTGTGGGACTTCTCGCCACCCTCAGCCTCCCCTCCCTCAGCCCTGTGGGACTTCTCCCCTCCCTCAGTCTCCCCTCACTCAGCTCTGTGGGCCTCCTCCCCTCCCTCAGTCCCTCTCCCTCATGACTGTGGGACTCCTCACTCACTCATTCTCCCTTCCTCAACTCTGTGCGTCTCCTCCCCTCATTCAGCCTCCCCTCCCTCAGCACTTTGGGACACCTCCCCTCCTCAGCACTGTGGGACTCCTCCCCTCGCTCAGTCTCCCCTCCCTCAGGACTGTGGGACTCCTCCTCTCCCTCAGTCTCCCATCCCTCAGCCTCCCCTCTCTTAGCACTGTGAGACTCATCCCCTCCCTCAGTCTCCCCTCCCTCAGCACTGTGGGTCTCCTCCCCCCCCTCAGTCTCCCCTCCCTCAGCACTGTGGCACTCCTCACCTCCCTCAGTCTCCCCTCCCTCAGCACTGTGGTACTCCTCCCCTCCCTCAGTCTCACCTCCCTCAGCACTGTGGGACTCCTCCCCTCCCTCTGCATTGTGGGACACCTCCCCTCCCTCAGTCTCCCCTCCCTCAGCACCGTGGTACTCCTCACCTCCCTCAGTTTCCCCTCACTCAGCACTGTGGGACTCCTCCCCTCCCTCAGCCCTCAGTCTTGCCTCCCTCAGCACTGTGTGACTCCTCACCTCCCTCAATCTCCCCTCCGTCAGCACTGTGGGACTCCTCCCCTCCCTCAGTCTCCCCTCCCTCAGCACTGTGGGACTCCTCCCCACCCTCAGTCTCCCCTTCCTCAGCACTGTGGGACTCCTCCCTGTAATGATCAGAAACATTTCATTCTAGAATGGTGCACTAGGTGGAGCTGTATGTTGCTATATGTTTAGCTGTATGTATATAAGAGTGGGATGACCCATGATGCACTAGGCTACCCAGAAGGCAGTAGTCAAGATGGATGCTGTACAAGTCCACATGGCATGAATAAAGTGACTAGCTAGAAGCTAGCTGTTCATAATGAAAATGACTAGTTATTAATGAACATAACATGGTACCAGAATTGGTAAAATCTGCTGAATATTGTGAAAGGCGACATGGAGAATTTGAAGCCCCCGGAGGGTTTGAACCTCACGGGGAATGTCGACTGCAATTGGCGGACTTTCAAACAACAATTCGAACTCTACATTGCTGCCATCGGATTCGGTACGAAGCCAGATACAAGGAAAATAGCATTGCTGCTCACGGTTGCAGGCCCACAGGCGATAGATTTATTTAATACATTTGTATTTGATCAAGAGGAGGACAGAGAAAAATTAGACGATGTGCTAAAGAAGTTTGATACACATTGTTCTCCCAAAAAGAACGAGACATATGAGAGGTACGTGTTCCGTTCACGGACACAGCAGCAAAATGAGACTTTTGATAGCTTTGTGACCGATCTGAAACTGAAAGCACAGACATGTAATTTCTATGATCTGAAATCATCCATGATTCGTGACGAGATTGTGTTTGGTATTCATGATAAAAATGTCAGGGAACGTCTGTTGAGAGAAACCGAACTAACATTGGAAAATGCTGTGAAAATATGCCAAGCCAGTGAGCTAACTCTAAAGCACGCGAAGACTTTCAGTGAAATTAATAATAATGCGATTGTAGTAAGTGATAGTGCTGCTGTCGGTGCTGTGTCCTACAAAGGAAAGAAACGTGGGCAGAACAGAAATAAAAAGCAATCGGAGGAAGGAATTTTTAATTGTAAATGCTGTGGTTACAAACACCAGTCACGAAAATGCCCAGCATTTGGAAAAATGTGCACAAAATGTCATGGAAAGAATCACTTTGCCAAACAATGCTTTTCAAAAGTAAAAACAAAGAAAGGGCAACAAGTCCAAGTCAATGTGACTGAGGACACTGATTTAAGTGAGACATTTTTTGTACGAATGGTGTCATGTGACAATATCAAAAAGGATACAGAAAATGTGCAGCCCTCAGGAATGGACAATGCTGAACATAAAGTTAATGCAGTAAAAGAGGACAAATTGATGATGCCACTGCAGGTAAATAGAGCATTAGTTACATTGAAACTAGACACTGGGGCAAAAGCAAACTTAATCAGTATGAGTGACATTAAAAGCATGAAAGAAAAGCCCAAAATACAGAAAAAGTCAGTACTACTGAAAAACTATAATGGACAGAAAATAGATAGCTTAGGTGTATGCAGACTTAAAGTGACAGTCAAAGACAAAGTGCATCATCTCATGTTTTCTGTTGTGGCTGAAGGACTTGATTCACTACTAGGTGACAAAGCTTGTGAGGACTTAGAACTGGTCAAGAAAGTCTACCGTATAAATTGTGCCATAAGCAGACCAGATGACTCGATGGATTCTGTAGTGAGTAATTTCCAGGATGTGTTCAAAGGATTTGGAGTTCCACCATTCACTTACAAGATCCAGCTAAAGGAGGATGCTCAGCCAGTGGTACATGCTCCATGGAGAGTTCCAGCACCCCTGCGTGACCAGCTCAAGAAAGAACTGGACAGAATGACCACGCTAGGAGTCATCAGGAAAGTCGAAGAGCCAAGAGACTGGGTTAATTCCATGATATGTGTAAAGAAAAAGAACAATGATCTAAGAATATGCATGGATCCAAAGGACTTAAATGCAAACATAAAACGTGAACACTACCAGATTCCCAAGCGAGAAGAAATCACCAGTGAAATGTCAGGTGCCAGATACTTCACAAAGCTCGATGCCTCACAAGGATTTTGGCAACTAAAACTGGATGAAGAAAGCACCAAATACTGTACCTTCAACACACCATTTGGCAGGTATTGTTTCCTCAGAATGCCTTTCGGGATAATATCTGCATCTGAAATCTTTCATAGAGCAATGGAACACATAATTGAAGGTCTGGAAGGAGTTCGGGTCTATGTTGATGACATCATCATCTGGGGCTCCACACTGAAAGAACACAATGAGCGACTGACTAAAGTGCTACAGAGCATACGCTGGAATGGACTGAAGCTCAACAAAGCCAAGTGTCAGTTTGGCATCCAGGAAGTCACTTTCCTAGGAGATAATCTATCTGGTAAAGGAATAGAGCCAGATATGGAAAAAGTAAACACCATACTCAACATGCCCCGACCCACTGACAAAAAAGGAGTGCTACGCATCATGGGGATGATAAACTTCATTGGAAAGTTCATTCCTAACTTGTCAGCCAAGAGAGCCTGTCTGCGAAACCTGCTACATAAAATAAATGAGTTCGCATGGACAAAAAGACATGAATAAGAGTGGATGAATCTCAAAACAGTGCTGACAACCACACCTGTACTCACCTTCTTTGACCCAACAAAGGGAATCAAAGTGTCAATGGATGCATCAAAAGATGGCCTAGGCACGGTCTTGCTACAAGCAGAGGGTGAAGATTGGAAGCCTGTTGCCTATGCCTTCAGGTCTATGACTGATTCTGAGTGCCGATACGGCCAGATTGAAAAGGAATGTCTAGGCTTGGTAGTTGGACTAGAAAAGTTCCATGGCTACATATATGGACTTCCCACCTTCACAGTTGAGACAGACCACTGCCCACTGGTTGCCATCATAAAAAAAAATATGAATGAGATGTCTCCAAGGATACAACGACTCATGATGAAGCTGCAAAGATATGACTTTGAACTGATCTACACACCAGGCAAACACATAGGGCCAGAAATTCAGTGGGCTTTGCGCCCAGTTACCACCCAAAGAGGGCTTCTGTGCCAGTAGAGGAGTTTGCGCTGATATTCAGCGCTGCAGTAATGGCGGCGGTAGCCGGTAGCACTGCGCCGGCACCGATGACGTCATCGGTGTGCGCAGTGCCCCGGTTCCGCCCCGCTACCGGCCCGACCCCCATATTTAGTTGCGGCCGCCTCTTCCGCAGCGGCCGCAAACAGCGATGTGAAGACCGGGCCGTGCTGCAGCCTTAGTGGCACTAGTTAAGGTGGAGGTGTGGCCGGCCGCTTTTTCGGCGGCCGCCTGCCCGCACCTCCTTCCCCGGCCTCCTCCACCCGCCCCCCCCCCGCGGCATTGCCGGCTGCGTTCCGGGAGCCCGGCACTTCTCCGTGGTGCCGGGCTCATTTGCCGGCACTAGCGAGCGGCGATCTCCGAGTTGCAGGCACCTCCCCCTTAAGAGAAGGAGGAGGCCTGCAGTACCGCAGCCTGCCGCTCCGCAGCGGGTGGCGCTGCGGCACCTACAGCGCTGAAATTCAGTTTCAGCGCCCCAAGCGGGGGTGGGCACACCCTGGAATAGCGCCCGGTTCCGACTTGGGGCGCAAAAACTGAATTTCTGACGGGCGCAACTGGCTCAGCGCGCAGCGCTAACTTTTGGGCGCTAGCCAGCTGGCGGGGCCAAAGTGAATTTCTAGCCCATAGTGTTAGCAGATGCACTATCCCGAGCACCCACAATGAGTCATGTGAGCTCTACTGAAGAAGACGTGGATGTTCATGTGAGTATGGTCACTGCTGCGCTGCCCGTGTCAGACACAAAATCAAAGCAAATAGCAGAAGAAACAGTAAAAGATAAAGTGTTACAAACAGTAATAGAGAACATTCATCATGGTTGGCCAAAAGGTTCCTGTCCAAAGTACTATCACATCAGGTCAGAGTTGAGTGTCGCAAGTGGTAGGGGATAGTATCGTTAGGGGGATAGATAGAGTTCTTTGTAGCCGAGAGTGGAGTCCCGAAGGTGTGTTGCCTGCCCAGTGCCAGGGTTAAGGACATCTCCTCTGGGCTGGAGAGAAACTTGGAGTGGGAGGGGGAGGATCCAGTTGTCGTGGTCCATGTTGGTACCAATGTCATAGATAGGACAAGGAAGGAGGTTCTGCTGAGGGAGTTTGAGCAGCTAGGGGCCAAATTAAAAAGCAGAACCACAAGAGTAATAATCTCTGGATTACTACCTGAGCCACGTGCAAATTTGGCTAGGGTAAATAAAATTAGAGAGTTAAATGCGTGGCTCAAAGACTGGTGTGGGAGAAATGGGTTTTGCTTCTTGGGACACTGGCATCAGTACTGGGACAGGAGAGAGCTGTTCCGTTGGGACGGACTTCACTTGGCCAGTGCTGGGACTAGAATCCTGGCGAATCAAATAACTAGGGCTGTAGAGAGGGCTTTAAACTAATTAGTCGGGGGGAGGTTTTAAGAGAGCGAAAAATAAAAATGACAGCGGAGAAGGCAATAGAGCAAGGTAGCAGTGGGGGAATTAAAAACCAGAGCATGTCAGGAAGGGACAGAATGTATATAATGATAAAGGTAAAGTAGTAAAAGGGGTAAAAGCAGGAATAAATTGTCAGAAAACATATTTGAAAGTTCTTTATCTGAATGCACGCAGCATTCGTAACAAAATTGACAAGTTGACGGTGCAAATAATTACACATGGGTATGATCTGGTGGCCATTACGGAAACGTGGCTGCAAGATAATCATGACTGGGAACTAAACATACAAGGGTATTTGACAATTAGGAAGGACAAACAGGAAGGAAAGTGAGGTGGGGTGGCTATGTTAATCAAGGATGGAATCACTGCAATAGTCAGAAATGACATTGGGTCAAAGGATCAGGATAGTGAAACAGTTTGGGTGGAGATAAGGAATAATAAGGGGGAAAAGTCACTAGTGGGCGTAGTTTATCGGCCTCCTAACGGTTGCAACTCTGTTGGTCGGAGTATAAATCAGGAAATAGTTGGGGCTTGTAATAAGGGAACAGCTATAATCATGGGGGATTTTAACTTTCATATTGACTGGACTAATCAAATTGGGCAGGGCAGCCTTGAAGAAGAGTTCATAGAGTGTATTAGAGATGGGTTCCTTGAGCAGTATGTTACTGAACCAACCAGGGGGCAGGCAATCTTAGATCTGGTCCTGTGTAATGAGACAGGATTAATACAAAATGTCCTAGTAAAGGATCCCCTTGGAATGAGTGACCATAATATGGTTGAATTCCAAATTCAGTTTGAGGGTGAGAGAGTTGGATCTCAAACCAGCATACTAAACTTAAATAAAGGAGACTATGAAGGTATGAGAGTAGAATTGACTAAAGTGGACTGGGAAAACAGATTAAAGTGTAAGACGGTACAAGAGCAGTGGTCTACATTCAAGGAGATATTTCACATCTTTCAAGATAAATATATTCCACTGAGGAAAAAGGGGAGGAAAAGAAAAGACAGCTACCTGTGGCTTAGTAAAGTAATAAAGGATAGTGTTCGACTGAAAACAAGGGCATATAAAGTAGCCAAATCTAGTGGGAGGATAGAAGATTGGGAAGCATTTAAAAGCCAGCAAACAATAACTAAAAGATTAATTAAGAAAGGGAAGATAGATTATGAAAGTAAACTAGCAAAAAATATAAAAACAGATAGCAAGAGTTTCTACAGCTATATAAAAAGAAAAAGGGTGGCTAAAGTGAACGTTGGTCCCTTAGAGGATGGGACCGGGAAACTAGTGGTGGGGAACATGGAGATGGCAAAGACGCTGAACAAATATTTTGTATCAGTCTTTACAGTAGAGGACACTAAAAATATCCCAACACTGGACAAACAGGGGGCAATGGGGGGGGGGGAGGAGCTAAACACGATTAAAATCACTAAGGAGATGGTACTCAGTAAAATAATGGGACTTAAGGCAAATAAATCCCCCAGACCTGATGGCCTACATCCTAGGGTCTTGAGGGAAGTGGCGGTAGGGATTGTGGATGCATTGGTGATCATTTTCCAGAGCTCCCTGGACTCAGGAAAGGTCTCGGCAGATTGGAAAACTGCTAATGTAACACCCTTATTTAAGAAGGGAAGTAGACAAAAAGCTGGAAACTATAGACCAGTTAGCCTAACATCTGTGGTTGGCAAAATGTTGGAGTCCATTATTAAGGAAGCAGTAACAGAACATTTGGATAAACGTAATTTAATAGGACAGAGTCAGCATGGTTTTACGAAGGGGAAGTCATGTTTGACAAATTTGCTCGAATTCTTTGAGGATGTAACATACAGGGTGGATAAAGGGGAACCAGTGGATGTAGTGTATTTGGACTTCCAAAAGGCATTTGACAAGGTTCCACACAAAAGATTACTGATCAAGATAAAAAATCACGGGATTGGGGGTAATATACTGGCATGGGTGGAAGATTGGCTATCTAACAGAAAACAAAGATTTGGGATACATGGTTCGTTCTCGGGCTGGCAATCAGTAACTAGTGGTGTTCCGCAGGGGTCAGTGCTGGGACCCCAACTCTTTACAATCTATCTTAACGATTTGGAGGAAGGGACCGAGTGCAAAATATCCAAGTTTGCTGATGATACAAAGATGGGAGGGAAAACAGTGAGTGAGGAGGACATAAAAAACCTGCAAAAGGACATAGACAGGCTAAGTGAGTGGGCAGAGATTTGGCAGATGCAATATAATGTCGGAAAGTGTGAGGTTATGCACTTTGGCAGAAAAAAATCAAAGAGCAAGTTATTATCTAAATGGAGAGAAACTGCAAAGTGCTACAGTACAAAGATATCTGGGGGTCCTGGTGCATGAAACACAAAACGTTAGTATGCAGGTGCAGCAGGTGATCAGGAAGGCCAATGGAATCTTGGCTTTTATTGCAAGGGGGATGGAGTATAAAAACAGGGAAGTCTTGCTGCAGTTATATAGGGTATTGGTGAGGCCACACCTGGAATACTGCGTGCAGTTTTGGTTTCTATATTTAAGAAAAGATATACTTGCTCTCGAGGCGGTTCAGAGAAGGTTCACTCGGTTGATTCCAGAGATGAGGGGGTTGACGTATGAGGAAAGGTTGAGTAGGTTGGGACTCTACTCATTGGAGTTCAGAATGAGAAGCGATCTTATCGAAACATTTAAGATTGTGAGGGGGCTTGATCGGGTGGATGCGGTGAGGATGTTTCCACTGATGGGTGAGACTAGAACTAGGGGGCATAATCTTAGAATAAGGGGCTGCCCTTTCAAAACTGAGACGAGGAGAAACTTCTTCACTCAGAGGGTAGTAAAGCTATGGAATTTGCTACCCCAGAGAGCTGTGGAAGCTGCAACATTAAATAAATTTAAAATGGAGATAGACATTTTCCTAGCAGATAAGGGAATTAGGAGTTACGGGGGAGAGGGCAGGGAAGTGGACGTGAGTCTAGATTCAGATCAGCCATGATCCTATTGAATGGCGGAGCAGGCCTGAGGGGCCGTATGGCCTACTCCTGCTCCTATTTCTTATGTTCTTATGTTCTTATTAAGTGGACTATTACTAAAACAGAACAGAATAGTCATTCCACAGGCTCTACGTCAAGACATGCTCAAAAGGATTCATGAGGGACACCTCGGAATTGAAAAATGCAAAAGGAGAGCAAGAGACACTGTTTATTGGCCTGGCATAAATAAGGACATTGAGAACATGATAGGCGAATGTGAGACATGTCAGAAACACCAAAACAAACAAACAAAGGAACCAATGATAGTAGCTGACTTACCAACAGCACCATGGCAAAAGGTTGGTATGGACCTTTTTCATTTGAATGGTAAAGAATATCTAATAGTGATTGACTGCTATTCTAACTATCCTGAGATGGCGCTGCTCTCAAGCACATCAGCAAGCAGTGTCATAATGCATGTGAAATCCATCTTCGCCAGACATGGAATTCCCAGGATTTCCGTTAGCGACAATGGTCCGTGCTTCAACTGTAAGGAGTGGCAACAGTTTGCAGCACATTATGACTTTCAACACATCACAGCCAGTCCTTTGTATGCTCAGTCGAATGGTAAGGCAGAGAAAGGTGTTCAAGTTCTCAAACAGCTACTGAAGAAAGCGACAGAAAGCAAGTCTGATCCTTATCTCGCCCTGCTGAGCTGCCGAGCCTCACCTTTAGACTCTGGTTCTTCACCTGCTGAACTCCTAATGGGTCGCAAGTTGCGCACCACGCTACCCTGCTGTGCAAAAGAACAGCAAAGTGAGGAACTGAGGCAGAGACTTCAACTGTTAAAGCTGAAACAGAAATCAAACTATGACAAGTCATCCAAAACTCTAAAACCATTGACAAGGGATGATGTTGTCAGGATTGAGGATCAGATGCATGGAACAGAAAAGCTACAGTTCTAGAGGAAGTAGGACCAAGGTCATACACTGTTAGAACTGAGGAAGGACAGATTCTCAGGAGGAACCGCCGTTCCCTCCTGAAGACACAAGAAACTATCCAAGAGCAGATCGATGACAATGCCGCAACTGAATCTTGTCACTCACCACCAGAACAATCTAACACAAACACACATACAGGCTCTCATGAAAACACATCACTTACCTGTGCTGAGAAGATCCACACGTGAAGTAAAAGAGCCTGATACACTTCATCTTTGAGTATAAAGTAAATCTTTGAAAATGTGTTGACTGTTGTGAAAATGTTTATGTTTATAGAGCACTAACAAAAGTGTTACTGATATCATCTTTATCGTTTTTCTTGAAAGTTGATTGATATTGATTTTGTTTAGCCTCAAAGAAAGGGGGATGTAACGATCAGTAACATGTCATTCTAGAATGGTACACTAGGTGGAGCTGTATGTTGCTATATGTTTAGCTGTATGTATATAAGAGTGGGACTACCCATGATACACTAGGCTACCCAGAAGGCAGTAGTCAAGATGGATGCTGTACAAGTCCACATGGCATGAATAAAGTGACTAGCTAGAAGCTAGCTGTTCATAATGAAAATGACTAGTTATTAATGAACATAACATGGTACCAGAATTGGTAAAATCTGCTGAATATTGTGAAAGGCGACATGGAGAATTTGAAGCCCCCGGAGGGTTTGAACCTCACGGGGAATGTCGACTGCAATTGGCGGACTTTCAAACAACAATTCGAACTCTACATTGCTGCCATCGGATTCGGTACGAAGCCAGATACAAGGAAAATAGCATTGCTGCTCACGGTTGCAGGCCCACAGGCGATAGATTTATTTAATACATTTGTATTTGATCAAGAGGAGGACAGAGAAAAATTAGACGATGTGCTAAAGAAGTTTGATACACATTGTTCTCCCAAAAAGAACGAGACATATGAGAGGTACGTGTTCCGTTCACGGACACAGCAGCAAAATGAGACTTTTGATAGCTTTGTGACCGATCTGAAACTGAAAGCACAGACATGTAATTTCTATGATCTGAAATCATCCATGATTCGTGACGAGATTGTGTTTGGTATTCATGATAAAAATGTCAGGGAACGTCTGTTGAGAGAAACCGAACTAACATTGGAAAATGCTGTGAAAATATGCCAAGCCAGTGAGCTAACTCTAAAGCACGCGAAGACTTTCAGTGAAATTAATAATAATGCGATTGTAGTAAGTGATAGTGCTGCTGTCGGTGCTGTGTCCTACAAAGGAAAGAAACGTGGGCAGAACAGAAATAAAAAGCAATCGGAGGAAGGAATTTTTAATTGTAAATGCTGTGGTTACAAACACCAGTCACGAAAATGCCCAGCATTTGGAAAAATGTGCACAAAATGTCATGGAAAGAATCACTTTGCCAAACAATGCTTTTCAAAAGTAAAAACAAAGAAAGGGCAACAAGTCCAAGTCAATGTGACTGAGGACACTGATTTAAGTGAGACATTTTTTGTACGAATGGTGTCATGTGACAATATCAAAAAGGATACAGAAAATGTGCAGCCCTCAGGAATGGACAATGCTGAACATAAAGTTAATGCAGTAAAAGAGGACAAATTGATGATGCCACTGCAGGTAAATAGAGCATTAGTTACATTGAAACTAGACACTGGGGCAAAAGCAAACTTAATCAGTATGAGTGACATTAAAAGCATGAAAGAAAAGCCCAAAATACAGAAAAAGTCAGTACTACTGAAAAACTATAATGGACAGAAAATAGATAGCTTAGGTGTATGCAGACTTAAAGTGACAGTCAAAGACAAAGTGCATCATCTCATGTTTTCTGTTGTGGCTGAAGGACTTGATTCACTACTAGGTGACAAAGCTTGTGAGGACTTAGAACTGGTCAAGAAAGTCTACCGTATAAATTGTGCCATAAGCAGACCAGATGACTCGATGGATTCTGTAGTGAGTAATTTCCAGGATGTGTTCAAAGGATTTGGAGTTCCACCATTCACTTACAAGATCCAGCTAAAGGAGGATGCTCAGCCAGTGGTACATGCTCCATGGAGAGTTCCAGCACCCCTGCGTGACCAGCTCAAGAAAGAACTGGACAGAATGACCACGCTAGGAGTCATCAGGAAAGTCGAAGAGCCAAGAGACTGGGTTAATTCCATGATATGTGTAAAGAAAAAGAACAATGATCTAAGAATATGCATGGATCCAAAGGACTTAAATGCAAACATAAAACGTGAACACTACCAGATTCCCAAGCGAGAAGAAATCACCAGTGAAATGTCAGGTGCCAGATACTTCACAAAGCTCGATGCCTCACAAGGATTTTGGCAACTAAAACTGGATGAAGAAAGCACCAAATACTGTACCTTCAACACACCATTTGGCAGGTATTGTTTCCTCAGAATGCCTTTCGGGATAATATCTGCATCTGAAATCTTTCATAGAGCAATGGAACACATAATTGAAGGTCTGGAAGGAGTTCGGGTCTATGTTGATGACATCATCATCTGGGGCTCCACACTGAAAGAACACAATGAGCGACTGACTAAAGTGCTACAGAGCATACGCTGGAATGGACTGAAGCTCAACAAAGCCAAGTGTCAGTTTGGCATCCAGGAAGTCACTTTCCTAGGAGATAATCTATCTGGTAAAGGAATAGAGCCAGATATGGAAAAAGTAAACACCATACTCAACATGCCCCGACCCACTGACAAAAAAGGAGTGCTACGCATCATGGGGATGATAAACTTCATTGGAAAGTTCATTCCTAACTTGTCAGCCAAGAGAGCCTGTCTGCGAAACCTGCTACATAAAATAAATGAGTTCGCATGGACAAAAAGACATGAATAAGAGTGGATGAATCTCAAAACAGTGCTGACAACCACACCTGTACTCACCTTCTTTGACCCAACAAAGGGAATCAAAGTGTCAATGGATGCATCAAAAGATGGCCTAGGCACGGTCTTGCTACAAGCAGAGGGTGAAGATTGGAAGCCTGTTGCCTATGCCTTCAGGTCTATGACTGATTCTGAGTGCCGATACGGCCAGATTGAAAAGGAATGTCTAGGCTTGGTAGTTGGACTAGAAAAGTTCCATGGCTACATATATGGACTTCCCACCTTCACAGTTGAGACAGACCACTGCCCACTGGTTGCCATCATAAAAAAAAATATGAATGAGATGTCTCCAAGGATACAACGACTCATGATGAAGCTGCAAAGATATGACTTTGAACTGATCTACACACCAGGCAAACACATAGGGCCAGAAATTCAGTGGGCTTTGCGCCCAGTTACCACCCAAAGAGGGCTTCTGTGCCAGTAGAGGAGTTTGCGCTGATATTCAGCGCTGCAGTAATGGCGGCGGTAGCCGGTAGCACTGCGCCGGCACCGATGACGTCATCGGTGTGCGCAGTGCCCCGGTTCCGCCCCGCTACCGGCCCGACCCCCATATTTAGTTGCGGCCGCCTCTTCCGCAGCGGCCGCAAACAGCGATGTGAAGACCGGGCCGTGCTGCAGCCTTAGTGGCACTAGTTAAGGTGGAGGTGTGGCCGGCCGCTTTTTCGGCGGCCGCCTGCCCGCACCTCCTTCCCCGGCCTCCTCCACCCGCCCCCCCCCCGCGGCATTGCCGGCTGCGTTCCGGGAGCCCGGCACTTCTCCGTGGTGCCGGGCTCATTTGCCGGCACTAGCGAGCGGCGATCTCCGAGTTGCAGGCACCTCCCCCTTAAGAGAAGGAGGAGGCCTGCAGTACCGCAGCCTGCCGCTCCGCAGCGGGTGGCGCTGCGGCACCTACAGCGCTGAAATTCAGTTTCAGCGCCCCAAGCGGGGGTGGGCACACCCTGGAATAGCGCCCGGTTCCGACTTGGGGCGCAAAAACTGAATTTCTGACGGGCGCAACTGGCTCAGCGCGCAGCGCTAACTTTTGGGCGCTAGCCAGCTGGCGGGGCCAAAGTGAATTTCTAGCCCATAGTGTTAGCAGATGCACTATCCCGAGCACCCACAATGAGTCATGTGAGCTCTACTGAAGAAGACGTGGATGTTCATGTGAGTATGGTCACTGCTGCGCTGCCCGTGTCAGACACAAAATCAAAGCAAATAGCAGAAGAAACAGTAAAAGATAAAGTGTTACAAACAGTAATAGAGAACATTCATCATGGTTGGCCAAAAGGTTCCTGTCCAAAGTACTATCACATCAGGTCAGAGTTGAGTGTCGCAAGTGGTAGGGGATAGTATCGTTAGGGGGATAGATAGAGTTCTTTGTAGCCGAGAGTGGAGTCCCGAAGGTGTGTTGCCTGCCCAGTGCCAGGGTTAAGGACATCTCCTCTGGGCTGGAGAGAAACTTGGAGTGGGAGGGGGAGGAGCCAGTTGTCGTGGTCCATGTTGGTACCAATGTCATAGATAGGACAAGGAAGGAGGTTCTGCTGAGGGAGTTTGAGCAGCTAGGGGCCAAATTAAAAAGCAGAACCACAAGAGTAATAATCTCTGGATTACTACCTGAGCCACGTGCAAATTTGGCTAGGGTAAATAAAATTAGAGAGTTAAATGCGTGGCTCAAAGACTGGTGTGGGAGAAATGGGTTTTGCTTCTTGGGACACTGGCATCAGTACTGGGACAGGAGAGAGCTGTTCCGTTGGGACGGACTTCACTTGGCCAGTGCTGGGACTAGAATCCTGGCGAATCAAATAACTAGGGCTGTAGAGAGGGCTTTAAACTAATTAGTCGGGGGGAGGTTTTAAGAGAGCGAAAAATAAAAATGACAGCGGAGAAGGCAATAGAGCAAGGTAGCAGTGGGGGAATTAAAAACCAGAGCATGTCAGGAAGGGACAGAATGTATATAATGATAAAGGTAAAGTAGTAAAAGGGGTAAAAGCAGGAATAAATTGTCAGAAAACATATTTGAAAGTTCTTTATCTGAATGCACGCAGCATTCGTAACAAAATTGACAAGTTGACGGTGCAAATAATTACACATGGGTATGATCTGGTGGCCATTACGGAAACGTGGCTGCAAGATAATCATGACTGGGAACTAAACATACAAGGGTATTTGACAATTAGGAAGGACAAACAGGAAGGAAAGTGAGGTGGGGTGGCTATGTTAATCAAGGATGGAATCACTGCAATAGTCAGAAATGACATTGGGTCAAAGGATCAGGATAGTGAAACAGTTTGGGTGGAGATAAGGAATAATAAGGGGGAAAAGTCACTAGTGGGCGTAGTTTATCGGCCTCCTAACGGTTGCAACTCTGTTGGTCGGAGTATAAATCAGGAAATAGTTGGGGCTTGTAATAAGGGAACAGCTATAATCATGGGGGATTTTAACTTTCATATTGACTGGACTAATCAAATTGGGCAGGGCAGCCTTGAAGAAGAGTTCATAGAGTGTATTAGAGATGGGTTCCTTGAGCAGTATGTTACTGAACCAACCAGGGGGCAGGCAATCTTAGATCTGGTCCTGTGTAATGAGACAGGATTAATACAAAATGTCCTAGTAAAGGATCCCCTTGGAATGAGTGACCATAATATGGTTGAATTCCAAATTCAGTTTGAGGGTGAGAGAGTTGGATCTCAAACCAGCATACTAAACTTAAATAAAGGAGACTATGAAGGTATGAGAGTAGAATTGACTAAAGTGGACTGGGAAAACAGATTAAAGTGTAAGACGGTACAAGAGCAGTGGTCTACATTCAAGGAGATATTTCACATCTTTCAAGATAAATATATTCCACTGAGGAAAAAGGGGAGGAAAAGAAAAGACAGCTACCTGTGGCTTAGTAAAGTAATAAAGGATAGTGTTCGACTGAAAACAAGGGCATATAAAGTAGCCAAATCTAGTGGGAGGATAGAAGATTGGGAAGCATTTAAAAGCCAGCAAACAATAACTAAAAGATTAATTAAGAAAGGGAAGATAGATTATGAAAGTAAACTAGCAAAAAATATAAAAACAGATAGCAAGAGTTTCTACAGCTATATAAAAAGAAAAAGGGTGGCTAAAGTGAACGTTGGTCCCTTAGAGGATGGGACCGGGAAACTAGTGGTGGGGAACATGGAGATGGCAAAGACGCTGAACAAATATTTTGTATCAGTCTTTACAGTAGAGGACACTAAAAATATCCCAACACTGGACAAACAGGGGGCAATGGGGGGGGGGGAGGAGCTAAACACGATTAAAATCACTAAGGAGATGGTACTCAGTAAAATAATGGGACTTAAGGCAAATAAATCCCCCAGACCTGATGGCCTACATCCTAGGGTCTTGAGGGAAGTGGCGGTAGGGATTGTGGATGCATTGGTGATCATTTTCCAGAGCTCCCTGGACTCAGGAAAGGTCTCGGCAGATTGGAAAACTGCTAATGTAACACCCTTATTTAAGAAGGGAAGTAGACAAAAAGCTGGAAACTATAGACCAGTTAGCCTAACATCTGTGGTTGGCAAAATGTTGGAGTCCATTATTAAGGAAGCAGTAACAGAACATTTGGATAAACGTAATTTAATAGGACAGAGTCAGCATGGTTTTACGAAGGGGAAGTCATGTTTGACAAATTTGCTCGAATTCTTTGAGGATGTAACATACAGGGTGGATAAAGGGGAACCAGTGGATGTAGTGTATTTGGACTTCCAAAAGGCATTTGACAAGGTTCCACACAAAAGATTACTGATCAAGATAAAAAATCACGGGATTGGGGGTAATATACTGGCATGGGTGGAAGATTGGCTATCTAACAGAAAACAAAGATTTGGGATACATGGTTCGTTCTCGGGCTGGCAATCAGTAACTAGTGGTGTTCCGCAGGGGTCAGTGCTGGGACCCCAACTCTTTACAATCTATCTTAACGATTTGGAGGAAGGGACCGAGTGCAAAATATCCAAGTTTGCTGATGATACAAAGATGGGAGGGAAAACAGTGAGTGAGGAGGACATAAAAAACCTGCAAAAGGACATAGACAGGCTAAGTGAGTGGGCAGAGATTTGGCAGATGCAATATAATGTCGGAAAGTGTGAGGTTATGCACTTTGGCAGAAAAAAATCAAAGAGCAAGTTATTATCTAAATGGAGAGAAACTGCAAAGTGCTACAGTACAAAGATATCTGGGGGTCCTGGTGCATGAAACACAAAACGTTAGTATGCAGGTGCAGCAGGTGATCAGGAAGGCCAATGGAATCTTGGCTTTTATTGCAAGGGGGATGGAGTATAAAAACAGGGAAGTCTTGCTGCAGTTATATAGGGTATTGGTGAGGCCACACCTGGAATACTGCGTGCAGTTTTGGTTTCTATATTTAAGAAAAGATATACTTGCTCTCGAGGCGGTTCAGAGAAGGTTCACTCGGTTGATTCCAGAGATGAGGGGGTTGACGTATGAGGAAAGGTTGAGTAGGTTGGGACTCTACTCATTGGAGTTCAGAATGAGAAGCGATCTTATCGAAACATTTAAGATTGTGAGGGGGCTTGATCGGGTGGATGCGGTGAGGATGTTTCCACTGATGGGTGAGACTAGAACTAGGGGGCATAATCTTAGAATAAGGGGCTGCCCTTTCAAAACTGAGACGAGGAGAAACTTCTTCACTCAGAGGGTAGTAAAGCTATGGAATTTGCTACCCCAGAGAGCTGTGGAAGCTGCAACATTAAATAAATTTAAAATGGAGATAGACATTTTCCTAGCAGATAAGGGAATTAGGAGTTACGGGGGAGAGGGCAGGGAAGTGGACGTGAGTCTAGATTCAGATCAGCCATGATCCTATTGAATGGCGGAGCAGGCCTGAGGGGCCGTATGGCCTACTCCTGCTCCTATTTCTTATGTTCTTATGTTCTTATTAAGTGGACTATTACTAAAACAGAACAGAATAGTCATTCCACAGGCTCTACGTCAAGACATGCTCAAAAGGATTCATGAGGGACACCTCGGAATTGAAAAATGCAAAAGGAGAGCAAGAGACACTGTTTATTGGCCTGGCATAAATAAGGACATTGAGAACATGATAGGCGAATGTGAGACATGTCAGAAACACCAAAACAAACAAACAAAGGAACCAATGATAGTAGCTGACTTACCAACAGCACCATGGCAAAAGGTTGGTATGGACCTTTTTCATTTGAATGGTAAAGAATATCTAATAGTGATTGACTGCTATTCTAACTATCCTGAGATGGCGCTGCTCTCAAGCACATCAGCAAGCAGTGTCATAATGCATGTGAAATCCATCTTCGCCAGACATGGAATTCCCAGGATTTCCGTTAGCGACAATGGTCCGTGCTTCAACTGTAAGGAGTGGCAACAGTTTGCAGCACATTATGACTTTCAACACATCACAGCCAGTCCTTTGTATGCTCAGTCGAATGGTAAGGCAGAGAAAGGTGTTCAAGTTCTCAAACAGCTACTGAAGAAAGCGACAGAAAGCAAGTCTGATCCTTATCTCGCCCTGCTGAGCTGCCGAGCCTCACCTTTAGACTCTGGTTCTTCACCTGCTGAACTCCTAATGGGTCGCAAGTTGCGCACCACGCTACCCTGCTGTGCAAAAGAACAGCAAAGTGAGGAACTGAGGCAGAGACTTCAACTGTTAAAGCTGAAACAGAAATCAAACTATGACAAGTCATCCAAAACTCTAAAACCATTGACAAGGGATGATGTTGTCAGGATTGAGGATCAGATGCATGGAACAGAAAAGCTACAGTTCTAGAGGAAGTAGGACCAAGGTCATACACTGTTAGAACTGAGGAAGGACAGATTCTCAGGAGGAACCGCCGTTCCCTCCTGAAGACACAAGAAACTATCCAAGAGCAGATCGATGACAATGCCGCAACTGAATCTTGTCACTCACCACCAGAACAATCTAACACAAACACACATACAGGCTCTCATGAAAACACATCACTTACCTGTGCTGAGAAGATCCACACGTGAAGTAAAAGAGCCTGATACACTTCATCTTTGAGTATAAAGTAAATCTTTGAAAATGTGTTGACTGTTGTGAAAATGTTTATGTTTATAGAGCACTAACAAAAGTGTTACTGATATCATCTTTATCGTTTTTCTTGAAAGTTGATTGATATTGATTTTGTTTAGCCTCAAAGAAAGGGGGATGTAACGATCAGTAACATGTCATTCTAGAATGGTACACTAGGTGGAGCTGTATGTTGCTATATGTTTAGCTGTATGTATATAAGAGTGGGACTACCCATGATACACTAGGCTACCCAGAAGGCAGTAGTCAAGATGGATGCTGTACAAGTCCACATGGCATGAATAAAGTGACTAGCTAGAAGCTAGCTGTTCATAATGAAAATGACTAGTTATTAATGAACATAACATGGTACCAGAATTGGTAAAATCTGCTGAATATTGTGAAAGGCGACATGGAGAATTTGAAGCCCCCGGAGGGTTTGAACCTCACGGGGAATGTCGACTGCAATTGGCGGACTTTCAAACAACAATTCGAACTCTACATTGCTGCCATCGGATTCGGTACGAAGCCAGATACAAGGAAAATAGCATTGCTGCTCACGGTTGCAGGCCCACAGGCGATAGATTTATTTAATACATTTGTATTTGATCAAGAGGAGGACAGAGAAAAATTAGACGATGTGCTAAAGAAGTTTGATACACATTGTTCTCCCAAAAAGAACGAGACATATGAGAGGTACGTGTTCCGTTCACGGACACAGCAGCAAAATGAGACTTTTGATAGCTTTGTGACCGATCTGAAACTGAAAGCACAGACATGTAATTTCTATGATCTGAAATCATCCATGATTCGTGACGAGATTGTGTTTGGTATTCATGATAAAAATGTCAGGGAACGTCTGTTGAGAGAAACCGAACTAACATTGGAAAATGCTGTGAAAATATGCCAAGCCAGTGAGCTAACTCTAAAGCACGCGAAGACTTTCAGTGAAATTAATAATAATGCGATTGTAGTAAGTGATAGTGCTGCTGTCGGTGCTGTGTCCTACAAAGGAAAGAAACGTGGGCAGAACAGAAATAAAAAGCAATCGGAGGAAGGAATTTTTAATTGTAAATGCTATGGTTACAAACACCAGTCACGAAAATGCCCAGCATTTGGAAAAATGTGCACAAAATGTCATGGAAAGAATCACTTTGCCAAACAATGCTTTTCAAAAGTAAAAACAAAGAAAGGGCAACAAGTCCAAGTCAATGTGACTGAGGACACTGATTTAAGTGAGACATTTTTTGTACGAATGGTGTCATGTGACAATATCAAAAAGGATACAGAAAATGTGCAGCCCTCAGGAATGGACAATGCTGAACATAAAGTTAATGCAGTAAAAGAGGACAAATTGATGATGCCACTGCAGGTAAATAGAGCATTAGTTACATTGAAACTAGACACTGGGGCAAAAGCAAACTTAATCAGTATGAGTGACATTAAAAGCATGAAAGAAAAGCCCAAAATACAGAAAAAGTCAGTACTACTGAAAAACTATAATGGACAGAAAATAGATAGCTTAGGTGTATGCAGACTTAAAGTGACAGTCAAAGACAAAGTGCATCATCTCATGTTTTCTGTTGTGGCTGAAGGACTTGATTCACTACTAGGTGACAAAGCTTGTGAGGACTTAGAACTGGTCAAGAAAGTCTACCGTATAAATTGTGCCATAAGCAGACCAGATGACTCGATGGATTCTGTAGTGAGTAATTTCCAGGATGTGTTCAAAGGATTTGGAGTTCCACCATTCACTTACAAGATCCAGCTAGAGGAGAATGCTCAGCCAGTGGTACATGCTCCATGGAGAGTTCCAGCACCCCTGCGTGACCAGCTCAAGAAAGAACTGGACAGAATGACCACGCTAGGAGTCATCAGGAAAGTCGAAGAGCCAAGAGACTGGGTTAATTCCATGATATGTGTAAAGAAAAAGAACAATGATCTAAGAATATGCATGGATCCAAAGGACTTAAATGCAAACATAAAACGTGAACACTACCAGATTCCCAAGCGAGAAGAAATCACCAGTGAAATGTCAGGTGCCAGATACTTCACAAAGCTCGATGCCTCACAAGGATTTTGGCAACTAAAACTGGATGAAGAAAGCACCAAATACTGTACCTTCAACACACCATTTGGCAGGTATTGTTTCCTCAGAATGCCTTTCGGGATAATATCTGCATCTGAAATCTTTCATAGAGCAATGGAACACATAATTGAAGGTCTGGAAGGAGTTCGGGTCTATGTTGATGACATCATCATCTGGGGCTCCACACTGAAAGAACACAATGAGCGACTGACTAAAGTGCTACAGAGCATACGCTGGAATGGACTGAAGCTCAACAAAGCCAAGTGTCAGTTTGGCATCCAGGAAGTCACTTTCCTAGGAGATAATCTATCTGGTAAAGGAATAGAGCCAGATATGGAAAAAGTAAACACCATACTCAACATGCCCCGACCCACTGACAAAAAAGGAGTGCTACGCATCATGGGGATGATAAACTTCATTGGAAAGTTCATTCCTAACTTGTCAGCCAAGACAGCCTGTCTGCGAAACCTGCTACATAAAATAAATGAGTTCGCATGGACAAAAAGACATGAATAAGAGTGGATGAATCTCAAAACAGTGCTGACAACCACACCTGTACTCACCTTCTTTGACCCAACAAAGGGAATCAAAGTGTCAATGGATGCATCAAAAGATGGCCTAGGCACGGTCTTGCTACAAGCAGAGGGTGAAGATTGGAAGCCTGTTGCCTATGCCTTCAGGTCTATGACTGATTCTGAGTGCCGATACGGCCAGATTGAAAAGGAATGTCTAGGCTTGGTAGTTGGACTAGAAAAGTTCCATGGCTACATATATGGACTTCCCACCTTCACAGTTGAGACAGACCACTGCCCACTGGTTGCCATCATAAAAAAAAATATGAATGAGATGTCTCCAAGGATACAACGACTCATGATGAAGCTGCAAAGATATGACTTTGAACTGATCTACACACCAGGCAAACACATAGGGCCAGAAATTCAGTGGGCTTTGCGCCCAGTTACCACCCAAAGAGGGCTTCTGTGCCAGTAGAGGAGTTTGCGCTGATATTCAGCGCTGCAGTAATGGCGGCGGTAGCCGGTAGCACTGCGCCGGCACCGATGACGTCATCGGTGTGCGCAGTGCCCCGGTTCCGCCCCGCTACCGGCCCGACCCCCATATTTAGTTGCGGCCGCCTCTTCCGCAGCGGCCGCAAACAGCGATGTGAAGACCGGGCCGTGCTGCAGCCTTAGTGGCACTAGTTAAGGTGGAGGTGTGGCCGGCCGCTTTTTCGGCGGCCGCCTGCCCGCACCTCCTTCCCCGGCCTCCTCCACCCGCCCCCCCCCCGCGGCATTGCCGGCTGCGTTCCGGGAGCCCGGCACTTCTCCGTGGTGCCGGGCTCATTTGCCGGCACTAGCGAGCGGCGATCTCCGAGTTGCAGGCACCTCCCCCTTAAGAGAAGGAGGAGGCCTGCAGTACCGCAGCCTGCCGCTCCGCAGCGGGTGGCGCTGCGGCACCTACAGCGCTGAAATTCAGTTTCAGCGCCCCAAGCGGGGGTGGGCACACCCTGGAATAGCGCCCGGTTCCGACTTGGGGCGCAAAAACTGAATTTCTGACGGGCGCAACTGGCTCAGCGCGCAGCGCTAACTTTTGGGCGCTAGCCAGCTGGCGGGGCCAAAGTGAATTTCTAGTCTATAGTGTTAGCAGATGCACTATCCCGAGCACCCACAATGAGTCATGTGAGCTCTACTGAAGAAGACGTGGATGTTCATGTGAGTATGGTCACTGCTGCGCTGCCCGTGTCAGACACAAAATCAAAGCAAATAGCAGAAGAAACAGTAAAAGATAAAGTGTTACAAACAGTAATAGAGAACATTCATCATGGTTGGCCAAAAGGTTCCTGTCCAAAGTACTATCACATCAGGTCAGAGTTGAGTGTCGCAAGTGGTAGGGGATAGTATCGTTAGGGGGATAGATAGAGTTCTTTGTAGCCGAGAGTGGAGTCCCGAAGGTGTGTTGCCTGCCCAGTGCCAGGGTTAAGGACATCTCCTCTGGGCTAGAGAGAAACTTGGAGTGGGAGGGGGAGGATCCAGTTGTCGTGGTCCATGTTGGTACCAATGTCATAGATAGGACAAGGAAGGAGGTTCTGCTGAGGGAGTTTGAGCAGCTAGGGGCCAAATTAAAAAGCAGAACCACAAGAGTAATAATCTCTGGATTACTACCTGAGCCACGTGCAAATTTGGCTAGGGTAAATAAAATTAGAGAGTTAAATGCGTGGCTCAAAGACTGGTGTGGGAGAAATGGGTTTTGCTTCTTGGGACACTGGCATCAGTACTGGGACAGGAGAGAGCTGTTCCGTTGGGACGGACTTCACTTGGCCAGTGCTGGGACTAGAATCCTGGCGAATCAAATAACTAGGGCTGTAGAGAGGGCTTTAAACTAATTAGTCGGGGGGAGGTTTTAAGAGAGCGAAAAATAAAAATGACAGCGGAGAAGGCAATAGAGCAAGGTAGCAGTGGGGGAATTAAAAACCAGAGCATGTCAGGAAGGGACAGAATGTATATAATGATAAAGGTAAAGTAGTAAAAGGGGTAAAAGCAGGAATAAATTGTCAGAAAACATATTTGAAAGTTCTTTATCTGAATGCACGCAGCATTCGTAACAAAATTGACAAGTTGACGGTGCAAATAATTACACATGGGTATGATCTGGTGGCCATTACGGAAACGTGGCTGCAAGATAATCATGACTGGGAACTAAACATACAAGGGTATTTGACAATTAGGAAGGACAAACAGGAAGGAAAGTGATGTGGGGTGGCTATGTTAATCAAGGATGGAATCACTGCAATAGTCAGAAATGACATTGGGTCAAAGGATCAGGATAGTGAAACAGTTTGGGTGGAGATAAGGAATAATAAGGGGGAAAAGTCACTAGTGGGCGTAGTTTATCGGCCTCCTAACGGTTGCAACTCTGTTGGTCGGAGTATAAATCAGGAAATAGTTGGGGCTTGTAATAAGGGAACAGCTATAATCATGGGGGATTTTAACTTTCATATTGACTGGACTAATCAAATTGGGCAGGGCAGCCTTGAAGAAGAGTTCATAGAGTGTATTAGAGATGGGTTCCTTGAGCAGTATGTTACTGAACCAACCAGGGGGCAGGCAATCTTAGATCTGGTCCTGTGTAATGAGACAGGATTAATACAAAATGTCCTAGTAAAGGATCCCCTTGGAATGAGTGACCATAATATGGTTGAATTCCAAATTCAGTTTGAGGGTGAGAGAGTTGGATCTCAAACCAGCATACTAAACTTAAATAAAGGAGACTATGAAGGTATGAGAGTAGAATTGACTAAAGTGGACTGGGAAAACAGATTAAAGTGTAAGACGGTACAAGAGCAGTGGTCTACATTCAAGGAGATATTTCACATCTTTCAAGATAAATATATTCCACTGAGGAAAAAGGGGAGGAAAAGAAAAGACAGCTACCTGTGGCTTAGTAAAGTAATAAAGGATAGTGTTCGACTGAAAACAAGGGCATATAAAGTAGCCAAATCTAGTGGGAGGATAGAAGATTGGGAAGCATTTAAAAGCCAGCAAACAATAACTAAAAGATTAATTAAGAAAGGGAAGATAGATTATGAAAGTAAACTAGCAAAAAATATAAAAACAGATAGCAAGAGTTTCTACAGCTATATAAAAAGAAAAAGGGTGGCTAAAGTGAACGTTGGTCCCTTAGAGGATGGGACCGGGAAACTAGTGGTGGGGAACATGGAGATGGCAAAGACGCTGAACAAATATTTTGTATCAGTCTTTACAGTAGAGGACACTAAAAATATCCCAACACTGGACAAACAGGGGGCAATGGGGGGGGGGAGGAGCTAAACACGATTAAAATCACTAAGGAGATGGTACTCAGTAAAATAATGGGACTTAAGGCAAATAAATCCCCCAGACCTGATGGCCTACATCCTAGGGTCTTGAGGGAAGTGGCGGTAGGGATTGTGGATGCATTGGTGATCATTTTCCAGAGCTCCCTGGACTCAGGAAAGGTCTCGGCAGATTGGAAAACTGCTAATGTAACACCCTTATTTAAGAAGGGAAGTAGACAAAAAGCTGGAAACTATAGACCAGTTAGCCTAACATCTGTGGTTGGCAAAATGTTGGAGTCCATTATTAAGGAAGCAGTAACAGAACATTTGGATAAACGTAATTTAATAGGACAGAGTCAGCATGGTTTTACGAAGGGGAAGTCATGTTTGACAAATTTGCTCGAATTCTTTGAGGATGTAACATACAGGGTGGATAAAGGGGAACCAGTGGATGTAGTGTATTTGGACTTCCAAAAGGCATTTGACAAGGTTCCACACAAAAGATTACTGATCAAGATAAAAAATCACGGGATTGGGGGTAATATACTGGCATGGGTGGAAGATTGGCTATCTAACAGAAAACAAAGATTTGGGATACATGGTTCGTTCTCGGGCTGGCAATCAGTAACTAGTGGTGTTCCGCAGGGGTCAGTGCTGGGACCCCAACTCTTTACAATCTATCTTAACGATTTGGAGGAAGGGACCGAGTGCAAAATATCCAAGTTTGCTGATGATACAAAGATGGGAGGGAAAACAGTGAGTGAGGAGGACATAAAAAACCTGCAAAAGGACATAGACAGGCTAAGTGAGTGGGCAGAGATTTGGCAGATGCAATATAATGTCGGAAAGTGTGAGGTTATGCACTTTGGCAGAAAAAAATCAAAGAGCAAGTTATTATCTAAATGGAGAGAAACTGCAAAGTGCTACAGTACAAAGATATCTGGGGGTCCTGGTGCATGAAACACAAAACGTTAGTATGCAGGTGCAGCAGGTGATCAGGAAGGCCAATGGAATCTTGGCTTTTATTGCAAGGGGGATGGAGTATAAAAACAGGGAAGTCTTGCTGCAGTTATATAGGGTATTGGTGAGGCCACACCTGGAATACTGCGTGCAGTTTTGGTTTCTATATTTAAGAAAAGATATACTTGCTCTCGAGGCGGTTCAGAGAAGGTTCACTCGGTTGATTCCAGAGATGAGGGGGTTGACGTATGAGGAAAGGTTGAGTAGGTTGGGACTCTACTCATTGGAGTTCAGAATGAGAAGCGATCTTATCGAAACATTTAAGATTGTGAGGGGGCTTGATCGGGTGGATGCGGTGAGGATGTTTCCACTGATGGGTGAGACTAGAACTAGGGGGCATAATCTTAGAATAAGGGGCTGCCCTTTCAAAACTGAGACGAGGAGAAACTTCTTCACTCAGAGGGTAGTAAAGCTATGGAATTTGCTACCCCAGAGAGCTGTGGAAGCTGCAACATTAAATAAATTTAAAATGGAGATAGACATTTTCCTAGCAGATAAGGGAATTAGGAGTTACGGGGGAGAGGGCAGGGAAGTGGACGTGAGTCTAGATTCAGATCAGCCATGATCCTATTGAATGGCGGAGCAGGCCTGAGGGGCCGTATGGCCTACTCCTGCTCCTATTTCTTATGTTCTTATGTTCTTATTAAGTGGACTATTACTAAAACAGAACAGAATAGTCATTCCACAGGCTCTACGTCAAGACATGCTCAAAAGGATTCATGAGGGACACCTCGGAATTGAAAAATGCAAAAGGAGAGCAAGAGACACTGTTTATTGGCCTGGCATAAATAAGGACATTGAGAACATGATAGGCGAATGTGAGACATGTCAGAAACACCAAAACAAACAAACAAAGGAACCAATGATAGTAGCTGACTTACCAACAGCACCATGGCAAAAGGTTGGTATGGACCTTTTTCATTTGAATGGTAAAGAATATCTAATAGTGATTGACTGCTATTCTAACTATCCTGAGATGGCGCTGCTCTCAAGCACATCAGCAAGCAGTGTCATAATGCATGTGAAATCCATCTTCGCCAGACATGGAATTCCCAGGATTTCCGTTAGCGACAATGGTCCGTGCTTCAACTGTAAGGAGTGGCAACAGTTTGCAGCACATTATGACTTTCAACACATCACATCCAGTCCTTTGTATGCTCAGTCGAATGGTAAGGCAGAGAAAGGTGTTCAAGTTCTCAAACAGCTACTGAAGAAAGCGACAGAAAGCAAGTCTGATCCTTATCTCGCCCTGCTGAGCTACCGAACCTCACCTTTAGACTCTGGTTCTTCACCTGCTGAACTACTAATGGGTCGCAAGTTGCGCACCACGCTACCCTGCTGTGCAAAAGAACAGCAAAGTGAGGAACTGAGGCAGAGACTTCAACTGTTAAAGCTGAAACAGAAATCAAACTATGACAAGTCATCCAAAACTCTAAAACCATTGACAAGGGATGATGTTGTCAGGATTGAGGATCAGATGCATGGAACAGAAAAGCTACAGTTCTTGAGGAAGTAGGACCAAGGTCATACACTGTTAGAACTGAGGAAGGACAGATTCTCAGGAGGAACCGCCGTTCCCTCCTGAAGACACAAGAAACTATCCAAGAGCAGATCGATGACAATGCCACAACTGAATCTTGTCACTCACCACCAGAACAATCTAACACAAACACACATACAGGCTCTCATGAAAACACATCACTTACCTGTGCTGAGAAGATCCACACGTGAAGTAAAAGAGCCTGATAGACTTCATCTTTGAGTATAAAGTAAATCTTTGAAAATGTGTTGACTGTTGTGAAAATGTTTATGTTTATAGAGCACTAACAAAAGTGTTACTGATATCATCTTTATCGTTTTTCTTGAAAGTTGATTGATATTGATTTTGTTTAGCCTCAAAGAAAGGGGGATGTAACGATCAGTAACATGTCATTCTAGAATGGTACACTAGGTGGAGCTGTATGTTGCTATATGTTTAGCTGTATGTATATAAGAGTGGGACTACCCATGATACACTAGGCTACCCAGAAGGCAGTAGTCAAGATGGATGCTGTACAAGTCCACATGGCATGAATAAAGTGACTAGCTAGAAGCTAGCTGTTCATAATGAAAATGACTAGTTATTAATGAACATAACACTCCCCTCCCTCAGTCTCCCCTCCCTCAGTCTCTGTTCCCTCAGCACTGTGGGACTCCTCAGCTCCCTCAGTCTCCCCTCCCTCAGCACTGTGGGACTCCTCCCCTCCCTCAGTCTCCCCTCACTCAGCACTGTGGGACTCCTCCACTCCCTCAGTCTCCCCTCCCTCAGCACTGTGGGACTCCCCCCTGCCCTCAATCTCCCCTCCCTCAGCGCTGTGGGACTCGTCCCCTCCCTCAGCACTGTGGGACTCCGCCCTTCCCTCACTCTCCCCTCCCTCAGCACTGTGGAACTCCTGCCCTCAATCATTCTCCCCTCCCTCAGCAGTGTGGGACTCCTCTCCTCAATCAGCACTGTGGGACTCCTCCCCTCCCTCAGTCTCCCCTCCCTCAGCACTGTGGGACTCCTCCCCTCCCTCCATCTCCCCTCCCTCAGCACTGTGGGACTCCTCCCCTCCCTCAGTCTCCCCCCCTCAGCATTGTGGGACTCCTCCACTCCCTCAGCACTGTGGGACTCCACCCCTCCCTCAGTCTCTCCTCCCTCAGCTCTGTGGGACTCCTTGCCTCCTTCAGTCTCCCCTCCCTCAGCACTGTGGGATTGCTCCCCTCCCTCAGCTCAGTGGGACTCCTCCCCTCCCTCAGTCTCCCCTCCCTCAGCATTGTGGGACTCCTTCCCTCCCTCACTCTCTCCTCCCTCAGCACTGTGGGACCCCTGCCCTCACTCATTCTCTGCTCCCTCAGGAGTGTGGGACTCCTCCCCTCCCTCAGCACTGTGGGACTCCTCCCCTCCCTCAGTCTCCCCTCCCTCAGCACTGTGGGACTCCTCCCCTCCATCAGTCATCCCTCCCGCAGCACTGTGGGACTCCTCCTCTCCCTCAGTCTCTACTCACTCAGCACTGTGGGACTCCTCCCCTCCCTCAGCACTGTGGGACTCCTCCCCTCCCTCAGCATTGTGAAACACCTCCCCTCCCTCAGTCTCCCCTCCCTCAACTCTGTGGGACTCCTCCCTTCCCTCTGTCACCCCTCCCTCAGCACTGGGGGACTCCTGCCCTCCCTCACTCTCCCCTCGCTCAGCACTGTGGGACTCATCCTCTCACTCAGTCTCCCCTCCCTCAGCACTGTGGGACTCCTCCCCTCCCTCAGCACTGTGGGACTCCTCCCCTCCCTCAGTCTCCCCTCCCTCAGCACTGTGGGACTCCTCTCATCCCTCAGTCTCCCCTCCCGCAGCACTGTGGGACTGCTCCCCTCCCTCAGCATTGTGGGACACCTCCCCTCCCTCAGGCTCACCTCCCTCAGCACTGTGTGACTCCTCTCATCGCTCAGTCTCCCCTCCCTCAGCTCTGTGGGACTCCTCTCATCGCTCCGTCTCCCCTCCCTCAGCAGAGTGGGACTAATCCCCTCCCTCAGCACTGTAACATAGAAACATAGAAGTTAGGAGCAGGAGTAGGCCATTCGGCCCCTCGATCCTGCTCCGCCATTCAATGAGATCATGGCTGATCATCCAAATTCAGTACCCTGTCCCTGCTTTCTCCCCATATCCCTTGATGCCTTTAGCCTTAAGAAATATATCTAAGGCTACCAAAATTGCACACAATACTCAAGGTGTGGTCTCACCAAGGCCCTGTACAACTGCAGCAAGACATCCTTGTTTCTGTACTCAAACCCTCTCGCTACGAAGGCCAACATACCATTTGCCTTCTTAACTGCCTGCTGCACCTGCATGCTTACCTTCAGCGACTGGTGCACAAGGACACCCAGGTCTGGTTGCACTTCCCCTTCTCCCAATCTATTGCCATTCAGATCATAATCTGCCTTCCTGTTTTTGCCACCAAAGTGGATAACCTCGCATTTATCCACATTATACTGCACTGCCATGCTTCTGCCCAATCACCCCACCTGTCCAAATCATACTGATTTTCTCGGCATCTTCCTCACAGCACACACGCCCACCCAGCTTTGTGTCGTCTGCAAACTTGGAGATATTACACCTAGTTCCCTCGTCTAGATCACTAATATATATTGTGAATAGCTGGGGTCCTAGGACTGATCCCTGTGGTACCCCTCTAGTCATTGCCTGCCACTCGGAAAAAGACCCGTTTATTCCAACTCTTTGCTTCCTGTCTGCCAACCAGTTCTCTATCCAAGTCAATACCTTGCCCCCAATCCCAAGTGCCTTAAATTTACATGCTAATCTCTTATGCAGGACTTTATCGAAATCCTTCTGAAAGTCCAAATACACCACATCCACTGGTTCTCCTTTATCTATTCTACCAGTTACATCCTCAAAAAATTCCAGTAGATTAGTCAAGCACGATTTACCTTTTGAAAATCCATGTTGGCTTTGTCCAATCCTGTCACTGTTTTCCAAGTGCTCTGCTATTACATCTTTTAGAATGGACTCTAGCATTTTCCCCACTACCGATGTCAGGCTTACCGGTCTGTAATTCCCCGTTTTCTCTCTACCACCTTTTTTGAATAGTGGGGTTACATTAGCTACCCTCCAATCCATGGGAACTGTTCCAGAGTCTATAGAATTTTGGAAGATGACCAGCAATGCATCTACTATTTCTAGGGCCACTTCCTTAAGTACCCTAGGATGTAGATTATCAGGCCCTGGGGATTTATCGGCCTTCAATCCCGTCAATTTCCCAAACACCATTTCCCTACAAATACTGATTTCATTCAGTTCCTCCCTTTCATTAGACCCTATGTTCCCTGACATCTCTGGGAGGTTATTTGTGTCCTCCTTTGTGAAGACAGAAACAAAGTATGTATTTAATTGGTCTGTGTGGTAAACCACTGTTTGTGTTCCACTGTGTACATGCCTGGACATGCCTCGGCTGACTCCTCCCACAATTCCTAGTATAAAGGTGACTGCTCCCCAGCCCTTTGTATTTCTGGACCGGTCGACCACTCGAGGCAGACCTTCATTCTTTTGTTAATAAAAGCCTTTAGTTACTCTCTTAACTCTCAGTCTTTTATGAGTAATTGATAGCGCATCAATTTTATTAACAAAATTTTTATAATGGAGAAGATCCTCACACCAGCATGCCTGGACTTAGATCATTGGGAGGCGGACTCATCCACCAAGTTTACTCACTGGCTTAAGTGTTTCGAAAAATTCCTGACCGCCTCCGCAGCAATCAAATCGGACGAGGACAAACTGGATGTCCTGACCTCCAAAGTGAACCACCGAGTGTACTCAGTCATCCAAGACGCGACCTCGTACGCGGACGCTATCAAGCTCCTCAAGGACCAGTACACGCGCCCAGTGAACGAAGTGTACGCCAGGCACCTTCTGGGGAGTCGTAAACAACAACCTGGGGAATCGACCGTGGAATACCTTCAGGCACTGTCTGTGCTTGGCCGGGCCTGTGGTTGTAAGGATGTAAAGGCCGCCGTGTACACAGAGGAACTTATCCGGGACGCTTTTGTAGCGGGCCACAGATCCAATTACACCCGACAGCGACAGTTGGAGCAGAGTGACCTCGACCTCAACAAGGCCTCTGAACTCGCACTATCATTGGATGCAGCCTACCGGGGCATGGATGCCTACTCCTCTGCACCGTGGACGCCGCGGGGAATGACAGCCTGGGACATGGTAGGACCGCCTCATAGCGCCGTGCCACCCCAGCCACACCCCAGCAACGGCCCAACTACCGCAGCAGTGTCCCAAGGCCAGACAGCAGTGCCCCAAGGCCAGAAATGCTACTTCTGTGGCCAGACAAAACACCCCAGAGCGCGCTGCCTGGCGAAAAACGCGATCTGCTCAGGCTGCGGGAAGAAGGGACACTACGCTAACGTCTGCAGGGCCAAAGCCACCCCAAACCCCAGCAGCGCCGCGTGTGGGCCATGCGGGCCGCCATCTTGGGCCTCCCCGGCCATGTGCGAACCACCGGTACAGCAGCCATTTTGGACGCCTCCAGCCACATGGGGATCATGGACGCCGCCATCTTGGACGACAGCCGGAACGCAGCAGGCCCCCAACACCACCTCATCTGATACCCGCAGCGACACACCGACCCCTACGCTGGCATCCGTTACACTGGACCAAGCGAGACCGCACCAGCTGGCCAGTTCCACAATGGACATTAAGGTAAATGGCCATGATACAATCTGCCTTTTTGACTCTGGGAGCACGGAGAGCTTCATCCACCCCGACATGGTGCGGCGTTGCTCTCTCCCAGTCCTGCCTGCGCACCAGCGGATTTCTATGGCCTCCGAGTCCCAGTCGGCGGACATCGGCGGCTACTGCGTAGTGACACTCGTAGTAGACGGGACCGTGTACGATCATTTTAAACTTCTGGTCCTGCCCGACCTCTGCGCTGCCGTCCTGCTGGGGTTAGATTTTCAGTGCCACCTTAAAAGTGTTACGATGGCGTACGGTGGACCCCTACCCCCACTCACAGTCCGCAGCCAGCAGCTCCCAAATTGCCCGCCGCGCACCAGGTGCAACCTCTCCACACTCAGAGTCACCCCCCCGCCACTGTTTGCTAACCTCACCCCCGACTGTAAGCCCATCGCCACAAAGAGCAGGCGATACAGTGCCGGGGACAGGGTTTTCATTAAAACCGAAGTGGAGTGGCTCCTGAAGGAAGGGATTATTGAGGGCAGCACCAGCCCCTGGCGAGCCCAGGTTGTGGTCGTTAAGACCGGCGAGAAGCAGCGCCTGGTCATCGACTACAGCCAGACAATAAATCGCTACACCCTGCTGGACGCCTACCCACTCCCCCGCATAGCTGATATGGTCAACCAGATCGCGCAGTACCGCGTCTTCTCGACCATTGACCTGAAATCAGCGTACCACCAGCTCCCTATCCGCCCTGAGGACCGCCAGCATACTGCCTTTGAGGCAAACGGCCGCCTCTACCACTTCCTTAGGGTTCCCTTTGGCGTCACCAATGGGGTCTCCGTCTTCCAAAGGGAGATGGACCGGATGGTAGATCAAAATGCGTTGCAGGCCACTTTCCCATATCTGGACAATGTGACCATCTGCGGCCGTGACTTGCAGGACCATGACGCAAACCTCGAAAAATTCCTCCGCACCGCCCAACTCCTGAACCTGACATATAACAAGGAGAAGTGCATATTCCGCACAAACCGCCTCGCCATCCTTGGCTGTGTTGTGGAACACGGAGTCATCGGCCCCGACCCCGACCGGATGCGTCCCCTTATGGAACTCCCACTGCCCCACTGCCTCAAGGCCCTGAAGAGGTGCCTAGGGTTTTTCTCCTATTATGCCCAGTGGGTCCCCTACTATGCGGACAAGGCCCATCCGCTGATCAAGTCCACCTCTTTTCCCTTGACGGCAGAGGCCCGCTTAGCCTTCCACTGTATCAAGGAAGACATTGCCAAAGCCACCATGCACGCAGTGGACGAATCCATCCCCTTCCAGGTGGAAAGCGACGCGTCCGACTTTGCCCTGGCCGCTACCCTCAATCAGGCGGGGAGACCCGTGGCCTTCTTTTCACGAACCCTCCAAGGCCCGGAGACCAGACACACCGCTGTTGAGAAGGAGGCCCAGGCGATTGTGGAGGCTGTACGTCATTGGAGGCACTACCTGGCCGGATAACGATTTACCCTGCTCACTGACCAACGTTCAGTTGCTTTCATGTTTAACAACAAGCAGAGGGGCAAAATCAAAAATGACAAGATCTTGAGGTGGAGAATCGAACTTTCCACCTACAATTATGAGATCTTGTACCGGCCCGGGAAGCTCAATGAACCCCCGGATGCGCTATCGCGTGGCACCTGCGCCAGCGCGCAGATCGATAGACTGCGGGCCCTCCACAATGACCTCTGCCACCCGGGGGTCACCAGGTTCTTCCACTTCATCAAGGCCCGCAACCTGCCTTACTCTATTGAGGAGGTCAGGACCATGACCAGGAACTGCCAAGTCTGCGCTGAGTGCAAACCGTACTTTTATAGACCAGACAGGGCCCACCTGATAAAAGCCACTCGCCCCTTCGAGCGCCTGAGCGTTGATTTTAAAGGGCCTCTCCCCTCCTCCGACCGCAATGTGTACTTCCTCAATATTATTGATGAGTACTCCCATTTCCCGTTCGCCATCCCCTGCCCGGACATGACCAGTGCCACGGTCATTAAATGTCTGAACGACCTCTTCACCCTGTTCGGTTTCCCCAGCTATATCCATAGCGACCGGGGCTCATCGTTTATGAGCGACGAACTCCGTCAGTACCTGCTAACTAGGGGTATTGCCACAAGCAGGACCACCAGTTACAACCCCCGGGGGAACGGACAAGTGGAAAGAGAAAATGCGACAGTTTGGAAGGCCGCCCTGCTAGCCTTAAAGTCTAGGGGCCTTCCAACCTCCCGCTGGCAGGATGTGCTCCCCGATGCGCTCCACTCTATTCGGTCACTGCTCTGCACTGCCACTAACGCCACCCCTCATGAGAAAATGTTTGTCTTCCCAAGGAAGTCCACATCGGGGACATCGCTACCGCCATGGCTGACGTCCCCAGGGCCGGTCCTACTGAGAAGGCACGTGAGGACCCATAAAACGGACCCCCTGGTCGAGAGGGTCGACCTCCTCCATGCCAACCCCCAGTATGCTTACATTGCATACCCGGACGGGCGGGAGGACACAGTCTCCATAAGAGACCTTGCACCCTCGGGGGCCGCAGTAACCCACTACTCACTACCACCCCCCCCCACGATCCGATATCCAGCCCCAGCAGACGGCAGGCCTGGGCCCCGCGACCCGCTCGACATCTACGAGGACGACACGCCTGTGCCACAGCCCACGCAGGACTCGACGCCGGAAGCTCCACTACCCCTGCCGTCGCCACGCCGATCACAGCGGCAGACAAGACCTCCGGAGAGACTCCAAAATACTAACTTTTAATACACTTCACCCCGCCGGACTCAATTTTAAACAAGGGGTGAATGTGGTAAACCACTGTTTGTATTCCACTGTGTACATGCCTGGACATGCCTCGGCTGACTCCTCCCACAAGTCCTAGTATAAAGGTGACTGCTCCCCAGCCCTTTGTATTTCTGGACCGGTCGACCACTCGAGGCAGACCTTCATTCTTTTGTTAATAAAAGCCTTTAGTTACTCTCTTAACTCTCAGTCTTTTATGAGTAATTGATAGCGCATCAGTCTGCCATTTCTTTGTTCCCCATTATAAATTCCCCTGATTCTGACTGCAAGGGACCTACGCTTGACTTCACCAATCTTTTTCTCTTCACATATCTATAAAAGCTTTTACAGTCAGTTTTTATGTTCCCTGAAAGCTTACTCTCATACTCTATTTTCCCCCTCTTAATTAATCCCTTTGTCCTCCTTTGCTGAATCCTAAACTGTTCCCAGTCCTCAGATTTACTGCTTTTTGTGGCCAATTTATATGTCCCCTCCTTGGATATTATGCTATCCATAATTTCCCTTGTTAGCCATGGTTGAGTCACCTTTTTTGTTTTATTTTTATGCCAAACTGGTATGAACAATTTCTGTAGTTCATCCATGCGATTTTTGAATGTTTGCCATTGCCTATCCACCGTCAACCCTTTGAGTAATATTCCCCAATCAATCCTACCCAACTCGCAACTCATACCATCGTAGTTTCCTTTATTTAAATTCAGGACCCTAGTCTCTGAGTCAACTACTTCACTCTCCATCTTAATGAAGAATTCCATCATATTATGATCGCTCTGCCCCAAGGGGCCTCGCACAACAAGATTGCTAATTACTCCTTTCTCATTACATAATACCCAGTCTAAGATGGCCTGATCTCTAGTTGGTTCCTCGACGTATTGATCCAGGAAACCATCCCGTATACATTCCAGGAATTCCTCCGCCACAGTATTGTTACTAATTTGGTTAGCCCAATCTATATGTAGATTAAAGTCACCCATGAACTGCTGTGCCCTTATTGCACGCGTTTCTAATTTCCCGTTTGATGCCATCCCCAACCTCCACATTACTGTTTGGGGGTCTGTATACCACTCCCACTAACGTTTTCTGCCCCTTGGTATTTCTCAGTTCTACCCATACAGATTCCACATCATCAGAGCTAATATCCTTCCTTACTATTGTGTTAATCCCCTCTTTAACCAGCAATGCTACCCCACCTCCTTTTCCTTTTTGCCTGTCTTTCTTGAATATTGCATACCCCTGGATGTTGAGTTCCCAGCCTTGGTCACCCTGGAGCCATGTTTCCGTAATCCCAATCATATCATATCCGTTTACCTCTATTTGCGCAGCTAATTCATCCACGTTATTACGAATGCTCCTCGCATTAAGACACAAAGCCTTCAGGCTTGTTTTTTTAACACTGTTAGACCTTTTGAATTATTATTTACTGTGGCCATGTTTGATTTAAACCCTTGATTTCTCTGACTGCCACCTTTGCTTTTCTCCTTCCTGTCTTTTGCTTCTATCCTTGTTTCCCTTTTCTCTGTCTCCCTGCACAGGCTCCCAACCCCCTGCCATTTTAGTTTAAACCCTCCCCCAGAGCACTAGCAAACACTCCCCCTAGAACATCGGTCCCGGCCCTGCCCAGGTGCAAACCGTCCGTTTTGTACTGGTCCCACCTCCCCCAGAACCGGTTCCAATGTCCCAGGAATTTGAATCCCTCCCCCTTGCACCATTCCTCTAGCCACGTATTCATCTGAAATATCCTTCTATTTCTACTCTGACTAGCATGTGGCACTGGTAGCATACCCTCACTCAGCACTGTGGGTTTCTTCCCCTCCTTCCGTCTCCCCTCCCTCAGCACGGTGGGACCCCTCCCGTCAGTCAGCACTGTGGGACACCTCCCCTCCATCAGTCTCACCTCCCTCAGCACTGTGGGACTCCTCCCCTCCCTCAGCCTCCCTTCCCTCAGCACTGTGAGACTCCTCCCCTTACTCAAAACTATGGGACTCCTCCCCCCCCCTCCCTTAGCACTGTGGGACTACTCCCCTCCCTCAGTCTCCCCTCCCTCAGCACTGTGGAACTCATCCCCTCCCTCAGTCTCCCCTCCCTCTGCTCTGTGGGACTCCTCCCCGCCCTCAGCCTCCCCTCCCTCAGCACTGTGAGACTCCTCCCCTCCCTCATCTCCTCTCCCTCAATATTGTGGGGCTCCCCCACTCCCTCAGTCTCCCCTCCCTCAGCACTGTGGGACTCCTCCCCTCCCTCAGCACTGTGGGACTCCTCCCCTCCCTCAGCACTGTGGGGCTCCTCCCCTCCTTCAGTACTGTGGGACTCCTCCCTTCCCTCAGCAATGTGGAACTCCTCCCTTCCCTCAGTCTCACTCCCTCAGCACTGTGGGACTCTTCCCCTCCCTCAGCACTGTGGGACTCCTCCCCTCCCTCAGCACTGTGGGACTCCTCCCCTCCCTCAGTCTCCCCTCCCTCAACACTGTGGGATTCCTCCCCTCCCTCAGCACAGTGGGACTCCTCCTCTCCCTCAGTCTCCTCTCCCTCAGCACTGTGGGACTCCTCCTCTCCCTCAGTCTCCTCTCTCTCAGCACTGTGGGACTCCTCCCTTCCCTCAGCACTGTGGAACTCCTCCCTTCCCTCAGTCTCCCCTCCCTCAGTCTCCCCTCCCTCACTCTCCCTTCCCTCAGCACTGTGGGACTCCTCCCTACCCTCAGCACTGTGGAACTCCTCCCTTCCCTCAGTCTCCCCTCCCTCAGTCTCCCCTCCCTCACTCTCCCTTCCCTCAGCACTGTGGAACTTATCCCTTCCCTCAGTCTCCCCTCCCTCAGTCTCCCCTCCCTCACTCTCCCTTCCCTCAGCACTGTGGGACTCCTCCCTTCCCTCAGCAATGTGGAACTCCTCCATTCCCTCAGTCTCCCCTCCCTCACTCTCCCTTCCCTCAGCACTGTGGGACTCCTCCCGCCACCCTTCCCCCCCCCCCACCATCCTACCCCCCGCCTCCACTCCCTCAGGCTCCCATCTCTCAGTCCCTCCTCTGCCTCAACATCTCCCCTACCTTCTCCAGCTTTGCCGGATCCTTGCGCAGTGGAGCCCTCAGGAATGGGGTAAAAACTGGACGCAGTGTGGAAAATATAACAAATCACTGGCTGACAGTGGGAGGGAGCGAGAGAGCGATAGAGATTGAGAGGGAAAGAGAGAGAAAGAGAGAGAGAGAGGAACGTTCTGTTCAAAGGTCTCCTGTTCCCCTCCCATCCCCCTGCCTTTCTAAGCTGATCTTTCACCAAACAAGGCAACACTTTCTTGAAGGGGTCATTAATTGCTTACGAGGGATGAGTTGTGCCTCCAGCTAGGATGTTTACTTTGTAATCTGTATATATAATTTGTCTTGTCGCAGTTAAATGATTTGTAGGCTTTGAGATGTAGAACGCAGCCAGCTCCTCCTCCTCCTCTTCCCACTCGTCATCCTTCTCTCCTTCTACAGCGACACTCTGACATGTTTCCTCAGCCTCATCCCGCTCCTCTTCATCTCTTCCTCCCCCCGTGGCAGGCCGTCTCCGCTTTATCCGCATCAATCTTGAATCCCTCCTGCTGCTCCTGAACTTCCTCCCCCCTGCTTTTGTTCTTCGTCCATCCTCTTCGCCTCATCTTCCTCGTCAACAGCCTCCAACCCCTCTTCTCCCTCCGCTGCTTCACCTTCCTCCTCTCCTTCACCCTCACCCCCTCATTTCTTTCCCCCACACACCAACAACGTGTATTTATAAAGCTCCTTTAACGGGGTAATACATCCCAAGGCGCTTCACAGGAGCGATTATCGAACAAAATCTGGCACCAAGCCACACAAGGTGATATTAGGACAGGTGAGCTAAAGCTCGGTCAGAGAGGTAATTGCAGTGTATGTGCCTTTAAGAGCCCCCTGTGTACTGTAATGCCGGTAATGGCCACTCGGGCTATATAAGCCTGTATATTGTGTTGTATCAGTTAGTTCCCCTCCAGACTTTGTTCAGTAAACACCTGTGAAACCAACTCCTGTCTTCAGTGTCTCTATTAACACACGGACACAACAGTGGTGACGAATTGGAAACGGACTTACCTGCAATTCGGCAGCACCTCAAGGACATCGATTCCTCTGGCGTCCAAAGTCGAAGGAAAGCAAGAAAAAGAAAAAGCTGTGGTTTCACCAGCTAGCCGAGCTGGTGGCGGGCACTGCAATAATCCTTCCTGGGCATCGGGCTGGGGCTCCAGCGGCTTGCTCTGCAGCTAGGCCAAGCAGCGAAGGCAGAGGCAAGCAGTAACAGACGGGGAGGGAGCACTCGGGAGACGGCCGGCGCTGCAAGCAGGTCGGCGTTCAGACCTAGCAGAGAGAGTCCGGCGGGAACGAGTCTCCACCTATAAATAAATAAATAAAAAGAAGGGAAACCCGCGGAAAACAGCGTTGTCATCGGCAGCAGCGGCGGGGAAGCGCAGGAAGCGCCATATCTTTTCTGCAGAAAAGAAAGAAAAGCGCGGGAAGCGCCATTTTTTTTCTAGGATGCCTAAGTCTGGCAATATTGATGCTTTTGATAACGATATAGAGGATTGGAACACATATGTGGAAAGAGTGGAGGTATATTGCACCGCAAATGGAATAGAAAATGAAAAAAAAGCGTCAGTACTTCTAAATCTAATGGGCGCAAAGACATACGGGCTGTTATGAAATTTAATCACTCCAGCCAAACCAAAGGACAAGAATTTTAAAGAAATTGTTGATACCCTACAGGAGCACTTAAACACAACACCGCTGCTGATAGCGGAACGATTCAAATTCTTCAAGAGGAATCAACACAAGAATGAAAGTAACGCTGATTACCTCACCGAATTAAGAAAGCTATTAAAGCACTGCCAATTCGGGGCAGGACTAACAGATTATCTTCGAGATAAATTCGTCTGCGGTCTCCTAAGTGAAGGAACACAGAAAAGGCTGCTTTCTGAGAAAGATTTAACACTGGACAAGGCTTTCAGTATGGCTGTATCATACGAAGCAGCCGCAAGAGGAGCTGCAGAGATACAACAAAAGACACAGGACTTCGGCACCCATGAAATGACACAGGGTTTCGAGAGATGTTATCGCTGCGGCAGATCCACCCATGACCAGAGGGACTGCTGGTTCAAGGACAAAGCATGCAGGCAATGCGGAAAGATTGAACACATTGCACGGGTATGCCAATCTGGACAAAAAAAATCCATGGACAGGAAATAAAAAATCAAAAAGTAAAGTACAGAAAGGTACAAACGATGACGGACAGTAGCTCCGAAGACCAGAAGAACGATAGCAACTCCGAAAACAAGAGACTAAGCTGTCTCAAATTACATAATGTAATTGCCAAAGAAGATTACCAGACCATTTGGGTTACCCTCACGAAAGCAGGGTCCCCAGTTAAAATGGAGCTAGATACAGGATCAGCTCTGACCGTCATAAATCGACGGGATTACGAGCGGCTATTTCCGCATATACCTTTAAAAGACACATCCATTATCTTGAAAACATATACGGGGCAAAAAGTATACCCCAAAGGAAAAATAAGGGTGCCTGTTACATACAACGGCAAGGAAATACAAAAGTTGTATTTATACGTTCTACAAGATGGTGGTCCACCGCTGTTGGGACGTGAATGGATCAGGAGAATACGTTTAGACTGGCACTCCATTCAGGCACTGACGGTGACCAGTAAGGAAAAAAACGATGATAACGTCATACCTGAACGATTAAAAGACATCTTGGCCAATGCCAAAGAAGTGTTTCAAGAGAAACTAGGAACCTTGAAAGGCATCACCGCCTCAATAACAGTGGAAGATGCGGCAATTCCCAAGTTTTTTAAGGCAAGACCGGTGCCATACGCAATACGTCCGGCAGTCGAGGCAGAGCTGGAGAATTTGGAAAAGGCAGGCATATTATCCAATATAGATTGGAGTGAGTGGGCAACACCCATCGTCCCAGTCATGAGGAAAACGTTGGATAATGATAAATCTGAAGAACAGAGAAAAATTCGCATCTGTGGAGACTTCAAGGTGACTGTAAACCCGGTCCTTCACACGGTACAGTATCCTCTTATAGAAGATATTTTCGCCTCACTATCCGGAGGGAAACGTTTCACCAAAATTGACTTGGCACAGGCATATCTACAGATGGAGGTTGAAGAGGCCTCTAAAAAGTATCTCACAATAAATACACACAAAGGTCTGTACCAGTACAATCGACTGGTTTTCGGAGTAGCATCCGCTCCAGCTATCTGGCAAAGAGCTATGGAGCAAGTCCTGCAAGGGATTCCGGGGACTCAATGCTACCTAGACGACATCCTTGTAACAGGAGAAAACGACAACGAGCACTCACTAGGCTGAGAGAACGGGGCCTACGAGCAAATCGCCCCAAGTGCGAATTTTTCCAGAATCAAATATCATATTGTGGCCACATAATTAATAAGGAAGGGTTGCATAAGTCACCTGAAAAAATTGAAGCGGTCATAAAAGCCCCAGCACCTGAAAATGTTTCACAATTAAGGTCGTTCCTGGGATTAATAAATTACTATCATAAATTTTTACCGAACTTATCAACTCTTCTGCACCCTCTTAATGAACTGCTACAAACAGAAGTAATTTGGAAATGGAGCGAAGACTGTAAACGTGCCTTCCATAAATGCAAAGACTTAATCACGTCCAAGGAAGTTTTGGCTCATTACAACCCATCACTGCCAATCAGACTGGCGTGCAATGCATCCCCTTATGGCGTAGGAGCAGTATTATCGCATAAATTCCCTGATGGCTCGGAACGGCCGATAGCTTTTGCGTCACGCTCATTGAACTCAGCTGAGAGTAACTATGCCCAAATCGACAGGGAAGCACTCAGCCTGGTATGGGGAGTGAAGAAATTCAACCATTACCTACACGGGCAAAAATTTACCTTGTTGACTGACCATCAACCCCTCATCTCCATATTCAACCCTAAAAAGGGTGTTCCCATTATGACAGCGCAAAGGCTACAGAGGTGGTCCCTTTTTCTAGGGGCACACCAATATAACATAGAATACAAAGGATCAAAACAGCATGGGAATGCTGACGGTTTATCGCGCCTACCGTTGCCAACGGTAGAAGAAGCACTTACCGTAGACCCAGTGGAGGTTTTCTACTCTACCATAGTCGAATGTCTACCAGTAACAAATTCTGCCATTGAAAGGGAAACTAGAAATGACCCGACTCTCTCACAAGTCTACGATTTAACAGTGAAGGGATGGCCAGCACATGGCGAACCACTGTTGCCAGCATTCTCGCAAAGAAGAGAACAGCTGTCAGTGTGCCGAGGAACCTTGATGTGTGGATCCAGAGTGGTGATTCCACCCAAACTCCAGGATAAAGTTCTAAAGGAGCTTCACGAGGGGCATCTGGGTGGAGTGAAAATGAAGAACCTAGTCAGGGCGTTTGTATGGTGGCCAGGTATCGATGGAGACATCGAAGAAATGACCAAGAGCTGCCTAGGATGCCAGAAGGTCCAAAACGCCCCACCACAAGCCCCTCTACATCCATGGGAGTGGCCCTCATCTCCCTGGCAAAGGGCACACATCGACTTTGCTGGTCCATTTATGGACTCAATGTTCTTAATCGCGGTTGATGCACACTCCAAGTGGCCGGAGGTAATAAAGATGTCCTCCACCACCACGGGAAAAACCATCACAGTATTAAGGACCATATTTGCCAGGAATGGGCTGCCTGAACAGATCTGTTCTGATAATGGACCGCAATTTGTGTCCGAAGAATTCAGGAAGTTCTTAAAAAACAATGGGGTTAAGCACTACACGTCCGCCCCATACCATCCCGCCACCAATGGATTGGCTGAAAGGTTTGTCCAGACCTTCAAGAAGGCCATAAAGGCCATGGGTAATGAAGACATAAAACTTCAGCATAAGGTGGATAACTTCTTGTTTGCATACAGGAATGCAACACAAATGGTTACAAACCAAACTCCCGCCATGATGTTCTTCAATAGAAGACTAAGATGCCGGCTGGATTTGATCAAGCCAAACATCAGAAGGGACGTGGAGAACCGGCAATTTCAAGGCATGAATGAAAGGCCAACTAGAACCTTCCAGATAGGTCAACAAGTTTTGGCCCGGGACTACCGTACCGAGAAATGGCAGCCTGGAACTATTTGCACACGACTAGGACCGCTGATGTATACCGTGGACATCGGAGAAAGCATAATAAGGTGCCATGCTGACCAGATCATAGAGTCATCCGAAAAGGGACAACCTACACCACAACTCTATATGCCTAATGATGAAGTAGAGATACCCATAGTATCTACCTCCGATCCGGTGATACTGGAACCCGATGAACCCGACACTGGCATTCAAGCCGAATCAGCCTTGCCAAAAGAACCTACTACACCACCAGGAACTACTACACCACCGAGGCGTTATCCGGACCGAGTCAGGAAGCCTCCAGAGAGACTGGCTTATAATTGATTAACTGCAGCAATGTGTAGATTATTTTTCTTGTAACATGTAATTAATGATTACTTAAAATATTATGTACTGGTTGGCTAAAAGGGGAGGAATTGTAGTGTATGTGCCTTTAAGCGCCCTCTGTGTACTGTAATGCCGGTAATGGCCACTCGGGCTATATAAGCCTGTATATTGTGTTGTATCAGGTAGTTCCCCTCCAGACTTTGTTCAGTAAACACCTGTGAAACCAACTCCTGTCTTCAGTGTCTCTATTAACACACGGACACAACAGTAGGTTTTAAGCAGAGTCTTAAAGGAGGAGAGAGAGACAGAGAGGGTTAGCGAGAGAATTCCAGAGCTTAGGGCCCAGGCAACTGAAGGCACGGCCACCAATGGTGGAGTGGTTAAAAGCGGGGATGCGTGAGAGGCCAAAATTGGAGGAGCGCAGAGATCGTGGAGGGGTGTTGGGGCTGGAGGAGATTACAGAGATAGGGAGGGGGGCGAGGCCATGGAGGGTGTTTGAACACAGCCTCCTTCCTGCCTCTTTAGCCTTTTGTTTCCCGCTTTATCCTCACCTATCTCTTCATCGACACCCTCCGTCCTACCTCTTCCTCTTCTTCGTCCCATCTTCATCAACAGCCTCCAACCCTACTCTTCCTCCTCAGCTTCATCTACATCCTCACTTTCCTCATCCTCATCAGTTCATTTATCACCCTCTTCATCAACAGAAACCAAAAAATACAGTAAAGCGTAGTCAGCACGGATTTGCAACTGGAAGGTGATGCTTCACCAACCTTGTTGAATTATTTGAAGGAGTAACAGAAAGGGTAGACAAGGGGGATGTAGTAGATGTAATATACTTGGATTTTCAAAAGGCCGTCGATAAGGTGCCGTATAGTCGGCTCATGACTAAGGTCGGACCATGTGGATTCAGGAGGCAAAGAGCAGAATGGATAGCAAGCTGACCACGAAACATTTCTCGTGGATTAGAATTGAAAAGCAGTGAAGTCATGCTCAACTTGTCTCGAACCTTGGTCAGACCACACGTGGAATAGCGTGAACAGTTCTGGTCTCCAGATTAGAAAAAGGATATAGAGGCGGGCTGGAGAAGGTGTAAAAAAGATTTAGAAGGATGATTTCCGAACTGAGGGGTTATAACTATCAGGAAAGATCGAACAGGCTGGGGCTCTTTTCTCTAGAAAAGGGAAGGCTGACGGGTGACCCGATAGAGGTCTTTAAAATTATGAAGGGGTTCAACATGGTAGACGTAGAGAAGATGTTTCCACTTGTGGGGAGTCCAAAACTAGGGGTCATCAATATAAGATAGTCACGAATAAATCCAGTATGGAACTCAGGAGAAACTTCTTAACTTCTTTACCCAGAGAATGGTTACAAAGAATTACACAGGATATACGGCACAGAAACAGGCCATTCGGCCCAACCAGTCCATGCCGGCGTTTATGCTCCACTCGAGCCTCCTCCCGTCTTTCCTCATCTAAATCTATCAGCATAACCCTCTATTCCCTTCTCCCGCATATGCTTGTCCAGCCTCCCCTTAAATGCATCGATACTATTCGCTTCAACCACTCCCTGTGGTAGCGAGTTCCACATTCCCACTGTTAGATCCGTGATTCTGAGAGTATGCTGTTTTTCAATAACCACACGGATGCTGTAACTGAACAAATAACAGGTATTTACTGGAGGAGGGTAGTCTCAAGACTGGGGGTACAGAGGCATGCGCAAGGCTTATATACAGGTGTGGTCACTGCCGGTACTACAGTATACAGGAGCTGTAAAAGTATTTCTGTCTTAAAGGTACATACACCACACTCACCACTCTCTGGGTAAAGAAGTTTCTCCTGAATTCCCTATTGGATTTCTTGGTGACTATCTTATATTGATGGCCTCTAGTTATGCTCTTCCCCACAAGTGGAAACATTCTCTCTGTATCCACTCTATCAAAACCTTTCATAATTTTAAAGGCCTCTATTAGGTCACCCCTCAGCCTTCTCTTTTCCAGAGAAAAGCGACCCAGCTTATTCATCGTTTCCTGATCTGTATACCCTCGCATTTCTGGTATCATCCTTGTAAATCTTCTCTGCACCCTCTCCAGTGCCTCTATATCCTTTTTATAATATGGTGACCGAACTGTACGCAGTACTCCAAGTGTGGTCTAACCAAGGTTCGACTCAGGTTTAACATAACTTCCCTACTTTTCAATTCTATCCCTCGAGAAATAAAACCTAGTGCTTGGTTTGCCCTTTATGGCCTTGTTAACCTGTGTCGCTACTTTTAGTGATTTGTGTATTTGTACTCCCAGATCCCTTTGTTCCTCTACCACACCTAGACTTGCACCCTCCAAGTGATGTGACCTCCTTATTCTTCATACCAAAATGTAATACTGTAGGAATCAAGGGATTCCTATCTAAATCACTGAGGTCGAGGCAGTTCAGTAAATTAACCGAATTTAATTAAACTGGTGAACAAAACAAAAACATGCAGGAGCAACAGCAAACAGGTCTACACAGTAACTAGTTCCACGAGGTCTGAACCCAGAACCTCCCACCTCTGGCGTCATGATGTCATCACGTTTCCCGCCACTCGGGGCACCGCGTGACCAACGTGATGACGTCATCGCGTTGTTTCAGGGTTTTTACAGAAAACTTGTTTACACTCAGCAAACGGACATAGGTGCTGTAACATTGCTTTAAAGACAGTTATTCATTTGTACAGGAGTTCATTGGTGGTTTTACCACAATACCTCTCATTTATCTGTGTTGAAATTCATTTGCCAATTATAGGCCCATTCTGCACGTTTATTAATGTCCTCCTGTAATTTGTTGCAGTCCTCCTCAGTATTGACTACACCCTCCAATTTGGTGTCATCCGCAAATTTAGAAATTGTGTTTTTGATTCCAATCGTTAATATAAATTGTGAACATGGTGTGGAGATGCCGGTGTTGGACTGGGGTGGACAAATGTAAGAAATCACACAACACCAGGTTATAGTCCAACAGCTTTATTTGAAATCACAGGCTTGTTCTCTCCACACAGATGCGGCCGGACCTGCTGTGATTTCCAGCAAAAAAATTAATGTTTTCTGTCTGTTTTTTTGTTTTTCATACAGACCCCAGCATCTGCAACATTTGACCCCTTGTGACCCCACCTCATTGTTCTTTGATGTAATGTTTCCCTGACTGACCTGTTTGGACACCATTTACACCTTTGATTGCTGTGATTATCTCTCTGCCGAGGTGTGATAAATGGCAGTTAGAAAGATTACCTGTAAACATCTGACATTATTCTCTGACTGTATAAGCTGTGTTTTTATGCATCTCTCCACTTCACCTGACGAAGGAGCAGCGCTCTGAAAGCTTGTGATTTCAAATAAAGCTGTTGGACTATAACCTGGTGTTGTGTGATTTCTTACATTGTGAACAGCAGTGGTCCCACTGAATGTGGAACTCGCTACCACAGGGAGTGCTTGAGGTGAATAGCGTAGATGCATTTAAGGGGAAGCTCGATAAGCACATGAAGGAGAAAGGGATAGAAGGATATGTTGACAGGGTGAGGTGGAGAAGAGGTGGGGAGGAGGCTGGTGTGGAACATAAACACCGGCACAGAGCAGTTGTGCCGAATGGCCTGTTTCTGTGCTGTAAATACTATGTAAGAGCCTCCATCCTTCCTCTTCCTCCTCAGCTTCATCCTCATCCTCTACTCCTCCTCTCCCACCTGCTCAGTCCCTCCCCAAACTGGGCGCCAGAAGGCCCGTGCTTCGGAGGCCGACCCTCTGACCACATTGGCAAGTACGACAGTCGTCCGTGCTTTCGAAAGGTCCTCCCTTGTCTTTCCCATTTGGTCTGGCCATTTCCTTTGTTAATTTCACCACCTTGTTTGCGGCCTTCTGTTTCTTTCATGTGATTTCTCATCTGCTCCATTTTAAGTCTCAGCCAGCGGCTCAGTGGGTCGCCCTTACACTCGCCTCTCAGTCAGAAGGTGGTGGGTTCAAGCCCCCCCACTCCAGAGACCCAAGCCCCGTAATCCAGGGCCGACAATCCCGGTGCCAGTACTGAGGGAGTGCTGCACTGTCAGAGGGGCCGTCTTCCGGATGAGACGTTAAACCGAGGGCCCCGTCTGCCCCCTCGGGTGGACGTAAAAGATCCCACGGTGCTATTGGAAGACGAGAAGTAGAGTTCTCCCCGGTGTCCTGACCAATATTTATCCCTCAACCAACATCACTAAAACAAATTATGAGGTCATTCTCACATTGCTGCTTATGGACAGTGTAGAGGGAGCTTTACTCTGTATCTAACCCGTGCTGTACCTGCCCTGGGAGTGTTTGATGGGACAGTGTAGAGGGAGCTTTACTCTGTATCTAACCCGTGCTGTACCTGCCCTGGGAGTGTTTGATGGGACAGTGTAGAGGGAGCTTTACTCTGTATCTAACCCGTGCTGTACCTGCCCTGGGAGTGTTTGATGGGACAGTGTAGCGGGAGCTTTACTCTGTATCTAACCTGTGCTGTACCTGCCCTGGGTGTGTTTGATGGGACAGTGTGGAGGGAGCTTTACTCTGTATCTAACCTGTGCTGTACCTGCCCTGGGAGTGTTTGATGGGGCAGTGTAGAGGGAGCTTTACTCTGTATCTAACCTGTGCTGTACCTGCCCTGGGAGTGTTTGATGGGACAGTGTAGAGGAAGCTTTGCTCTGTATCTAACCCGTGCTGTACCTGCCCTGGGAGTGTTTGATGAGACAGTGTAGAGGGAGCTTTACTCTGTATCTAACCTGTGCTGTACCTGCCCTGGGAGTGTTTGATGGGACAGTGTAGAGGAAGCTTTGCTCTGTATCTAACCCGTGCTGTACCTGCCCTGGGAGTGTTTGATGGGACAGTGTAGAGGAAGCTTTGCTCTGTATCTAACCTGTGCTGTACCTGCCCTGGGAGTGTTTGATGGGACAGTGTAGAGGAAGCTTTGCTCTGTATCTAACCTGTGCTGTACCTGCCCTGGGAGTGTTTGATGGGACAGTGTAGAGGGAGCTTTACTCTGTATCTAACCCGTGCTGTACCTGCCCTGGGAGTGTTTGATGGGACAGTGTAGAGGGAGCTTTACTCTGTATCTAACCTGCGCTGTACCTGCCCTGGGAGTGTTTGATGGGACAGTGTAGAGGGAGCTTTACTCTGTATCTAACCTGTGCTGTACCTGCCCTGGGAGTGTTTGATGGGGCAGTGAGGAGGGAGTTTCTCTCCTGCTGGGACGGGAGCTCTGAGTTCAAACGCTGACTGAATTCCTGCAGTGCCTGATAGCTTAGGACATAAATCCTGCCACTTAATGAAGAGTTGGAGTGAAGATGCTGAGTGTTGACAGGCAGGCCGTATTAGTTCTTTAATAATTCAGCAGCTTCTATGGGGCTAATACGATTTGTATTGATGGAGACAGAGGATGGTGTTCAGGCCCTGGGGGGTGGTGGGGGCTGCTGGGGAAGTGCAATAGGCTGAGGGGAGCAAAATAGAGAGAAGCCTTTAACGGTGGGAGAGAGAGGGGGCAGTGTTGAGGAGGGAGAGAGCGAGATGGAGATCAGGAGAAAGAGCAACACAACAAAAGAGTGACACACAGAGATAGAGGCAATCGGAGAAGGGCAGGGTGAGAGGGATAGAGACAGAGGGACAGACAAAGACAGAGGGAGAAACAGACAGACAGAGTCAGACAGAGAGAGACACAGAGAGAGAGAGAGAGACAGAGAGAGAGAGAGACAGAGAGACAGACAGAGAGAGAGACAGACAGAGAGACATAGAGAGAGAGAGAGACATACAGAGAGAGAGAGAGACAGAGAGAGAGACAGAGAGAGAGAGACAGACAGAGAGCCAGACAGAGAGAGAGACAGAGAGACATAGAGAGAGAGAGAGACATACACAGAGAGAGAGAGAGACAGACCGAGAGACATAGAGAGAGACAGAGAGAGGACAGAGAGAGAGGGAGGCAGACAGAGAGACAGAGAGAGAGAGAGACAGAGAGAGACAGAGAGAGAGAGACAGAGAGAGAGACAGAGAGAGAGAGACAGAGAGAGAGACAGAGAGAGAGAGACAGAGAGAGAGAGAGAGAGACAGAGAGAGAGAGAGAGAGAGAGACAGAGAGAGAGACAGAGAGAGAGAGAGACAGAGAGAGAGAGAGACAGAGAGAGAGACAGAGGGAGACAGACAGACAGAGAGACAGAGGGAGTGAGAAACGACAGACAGAGACAGAGGGAGTGATAGAAAGCCAGAGAGAGAGAGACAGAGAGAGAGAGAGATAGAGAGAGAAAGAGGCAGCGGAAGAGAGAGAGAGAGACAGAGACAGACAGTGAGAGAGAGGCAGGCAGAGAGAGAGGGGGAGAGGGACAGAGACTAAGCGAGAGAGGCAGACAGAGAGAGAGGGAAAGAGAAAGAGAGAGAGAGAGAGACAGAGGGACAGAGAGAGGGCACTGAAGCGGAAGCAATGTTCAATCTAGACTGACAGCTGAAGAGAACAGGCTGGCTTTGAAGTGCAGTCTTCAGCAGACAGGGCGAGGGAGGCAGCACGGAGTGAACGGGTCTGTGCAGCACCGACAGGTAAGAGTGTGCACGGGACCTCAGGAGTGGGGCTGTGAGCACGGGGCAGTGAGGGGATCGGGCGGGGACTCAGATTCACCAAACTGTCAGACCGGGTGTTGCACGGGCAGCGATCGCGTGGCTCAACGGTACCGGGATTTAACCCTTCCTTCCCAGTGGAGCTCCTCCACTACGATTCTCTGCAGATTGTCGGGCTCGATGCTGGAAGGATGGCTGAGATTCCCTCACTGAGTGCTCTCTTGTGGAGTTGAAGTGCGACAAATCAGGTTTTAGAGAAGAGGCATGGCGACTCTGCCCCCCTGTTTCAGCATTGGACTCCATGAATTCTATCTCCCTTGGGGCATCTGCCAAATTGATCGCTGTCCCCTCCTAATTGGTACCGGGAAGCTGAGCCGCACAAACGGGTGACAGTAACTGACAGAAGTGAGTCGCTCCCTTTTACCCGCTGTGTGCTGTTCATGTACCGGAACTCACATTGAGACACACACGGGCCGTACAGTACCAGATGGGAGTGAGTCGCTCCCTTTTACCCGCTGTGTGCTGTACATGTACAGGAGCTGACACTGAGACACACACGGGCCGTACAGTACCAGACGGGAGTGAATCATTCCCTATTACCCGCTGTGTGCTGTTCATGTACCGGAACTCACACTGAGACACACACGGGCCGTACAGTACCAGACGGGAGTGAATCGCTCCCTTTTACTCGCTGTGTACTGTACATGTACAGGAGCTGACACTGAGACACACACGGGCCGTACAGTACCAGACGGGAGTGAATCATTCCCTATTACCCGCTGTGTGCTGTTCATGTACCGGAACTCACACTGAGACACACACGGGCCGTACTGTACCAGACGGGAGTGAATCGTTCCCTTTTGCCCGCTGTGTGCTGTACATGTACAGGAGCTGACACTGAGACACACACGGGCCGTACAGTACCAGACGGGAGTGAATCGTTCCCTTTTACCTGCTGTGTACTGTACATGTACAGGAGCTGACACTGAGACACACACGGGCCGTACAGAACTAGACGGGAGTGAATCGTTCCCTTCAATAGGGGATCTGACGTAGAGCCTCCCTGTAGAATAGAGCAAAGCAGAACTTCCCTCGGCCGATATGTGTGGAGCTCAGAGTGACATCTGTGTACATTCTTCTCCTTTCAGATCAGACGGAGCGCTTGCGGATATCTGGGCCGATCGCCACTGCAAGTGAGGTAGGAGGAGAGCCCACGCCTTCCCTCCCGTGCACCGCCTTCCCACTGGAACCCTCTCCCCACCACTGCTCTCAGTGACCCCCGACACCAAAGGAGGACCTGCGTTAGTCAGCAGGCCAGAGGGAAGCCCATCAAAGGAGAGGAGGAGGAGGAGAGTGCGAGGAAACGCCATCAGACTTTGGGGAAGCTATGTCTGCCCATCCCGGGAGAGAACGGGACTGAGCCGCAGTGGATGTTAGGGGAGGGGTCGTGGGTCGGGAGGTGAGACCTGACAGAGTTGTGGGCACCTCTCGTGGACGGACCTCCTGGGAGTCGACACGCCCGTCGAATCCGCCCGCCAATTCGTCAGCAAGGCTGAAGAGGGGCCGCCGACCTTTGACCCCACACCTCTTCCTGGGCCTACCTGACCAGTTGAGACTTTGGAGCCTTTACCTTTGAGAAGATACCTGGGCGAGTTTTTTTTTTCTGTTGTGATTGTTTACTGAGGTCACCAAGAGGCCCACCATTGGAGGGTTCCCGGGCCTAGGCACGGGTGGAACCATCTGGTTGTCGGGTGAAGGGGGGTCGGGGGGCCATCAGAGGGGGAGAGACAGAGAGAGAGCTGGGCCTTGCGTCAATTTTTGGGGGTTTGCCTCCGCCATGCTGGTTTGCCTGCTGCCGCTGCTGCTTCTCCTCAGCCCGGGCCGGGCCCAGAATGACACCGAGCCGGTGGTGCTGGAGGGCAAGTGCCTGGTGGTGTGCGACTCCGACCCCTTGACCGAGCCAGCGGGCGTGGCCAGCGCCCTGGGACTGTCGGTGCGCTCTGCCGGCAGCAAGGCCGCCTTCTCCGCCATCCGGGGCACCAACCACGAGCCCTCGGAGATGAGCAACCACACCATGACCATCTACTTCGATCAGGTGAGCAAGATGGGGGGGAGGGGGCGGAGGGGGAGTGGGAGGGGGCGGGGGATTTCCCGACCGGCACCGGATGCACCCTTCCCGGCACCGTTTTTCCCACTGGAGCGCGGACGGGTTGAGTGCTGGTGGGCTATTGGACTGCGGTGGGCGTCGCGGTATGGTGAAAACGCGCCAAATTAACGCAGGTGATCGCGGCAGAGGCCCTTGGAGAGTATAGCGGAGTGAGCCAGCGGGTGTTCGAGGACCGGGAAGCCAGGTCGCTCTGGGGAATCTTAGAACCTTTGAAAGAGCTGTCCAAATAGTCCCACTACCCCCCCCCCCCCGACCCCGGGTCTCTGCCAGCTCTTATCCCGTTAGCCCTGGAAATTCCTTTTCCTTTTTAAATACATCTCCAATTCCCTTTTGTGAGTTGTTATTGAATCTGCATCCACCGCCCTTTCAAGCAGTGCATTCTAGATCATCATAGCTCGCTGTGTAAAAAAAATTCCCTTAATCTTCCCCAAGGTCCTTTTGCTAAAGAAAAGGAGTGGAGGAACAGACCAATCGGAGCAGGAGTAGGTCGTTCGGTCCCTCGAGCCTGCTCTGCCATTCAATACAATCATTACACAGGATTACATGGGATATACAGCACAGAAACAGGCCATTCGGCCCAACCAGTCCATGCCGGTGTTTATGCTCCACTCGAGCCTCCTCCCGTCTTTCCTCATCTAAATCTATCAGCGTAACCCTCTATTCCCTTCTCCCTCCTATGCTTGTCCAGCCTCCCCTTAAATGCATCGATACTATTTGCTTCAACCACTCCCTGTGGTAGCGAGTTCCACATTCTCACCACTCTCTGGGTAAAGAAGTTTCTGCTGAATTCCCTATTGGATTTCTTGGTGTCTGCCTTATATTGATGGCCTCTAGTTATGCTCTTCTAGTGGGTTCAAGTCCCACTCCAGACACTTGAGCACATAAAGCTAGGCTGACACTCCGGTGCAGTGCTGAGGAAGCGCTGCACTGATCGGAGGTGCCGTCTTTCGGATGAGACGTTAAATCGAGGGGCCCCGTCTGCTCTCTCAGGTGGACATAAAAGATCCCATGGCATTATTTTGAAGAAGAGCAGGGGGGAGTTATCCTTGGTGTCCTGACCAATATTTATCCCTCAACCAACATAACAAAAACAGATGATCTGGTCATTTATCACATTGCGGTTTGTGGGAGCTTGCTGTGCGCAAATTTACTGCCGCGTTTCCCATTACAACAGTGACTACACTCCAAAAAGTACTTCATTGGCTGTAAAGCGCTTTGAGATGTCCGGTGGTCGTGAAAGGCGCTATACAAATGTAAGTCATTCTTTCTCTTCCCCCACAAGTGGAAACATTCGCTCTGTAGCCACTCTAGCAAAACCTTTCATAATTTTAAAGACCTCTATTAGGTCTGATCTTCGACCTCAACTCCACTTTCCCGCCCTATCCCTTAATTCCCTTAGAGTTCAAAAAATCTATCAACCTCAGCCTTGAATATACTCAACGGCTGAGCCCTCTGGGGTGGAGAATTCCCAACGGTTCACCACCCTCCAAGCGAAGAAATCTCTCCTCCTCTCAGTCCTAAATTGCCTCCTGTTCTGAGACTGTGACCACCCCCGCCCCCGAGTTCTCCAAACAGGGGAAACATCATCTCAAATCAAGGGGTACAGATACTTAGCATGATTTCGAAAAAAACGAATGAACTTGCCTTTATATAGCGACTTTCCCAACCTCAGGACGCCCCAAAGCACTTTACTTTTGAAGTACTTTTTGGAGTGCAGTCACCGGTTCTAATGTAGGAAACGCAGCAGCCAATTTGTGCACAGCAAGCTCCCACAAACAGCAACGTGATAATGGTGGGGGGGGTTGGTTGGTGGGGGAGACGTCACAGGGTGGGGCTGAGGGGAGGGTAGGTTTGGGGCTGAGGGGGGCTGTGTGGAACGTACAGACAGCACTGTAGTGGGTTCACAGCGCAAAGACGAGACGGCTGCCTGGGAGTCTGGTCGCTCCCCGTCGAGAAGGCTTGCGCGCGCTTGGGAGGGTTGTGGAGCAGAGCCCCAAAAGTAGAAGGGATGAGTGCGGAGGGGAAAGGATCCAAAATTCACAGACTGGGGGATATGATGGCGAGGTCGTCCTGCTCTTCCATGTCATGTAAGGGATTGGTTTGGGGGTTATTGTCTGGCCAGTCAGGCATATCTGAGCTGCTCCAGCCCCATGCCGTTTCGAATCGCTTCCCCTTTTGTTCTGACTGCTGGACTTATTTCAGTAGCGATATAGACAAAACGAGACCAGTGGTTTGGGTGCAAAGAAAACCAATGTTTTATTGAAATAAAGAATAAATTGCTATACAGTGAAAATAACTATGAATACAGCACACTTTTACTTAATGGGGAGGAGAAAGACGGACACATCGAGGGAAAATTGACTAAATGACAATTTAACAAGATTCCCCTTTAGTTCCCACCCCTTATACCTATCTAGGTTGCCTTGTAATGGGCCAGAAAGTATATGCTCACCAGTAAACACCTGCTCCGTGCCCCTGCGGTCTGCCTTGGATTTTTCACCACCCGAAGTAGAGATACCCCAGTAATTCAAAAGTAACTGCTGGTATTCCACTTCTTTGGGCGGGCTGCTGAGCTGTTCCACTTGAAGGCAGGGCACCGGAGGTGAGGCAGTAGAGAGAGAGAGAGAATGGCTTCCTGAGGGACTATCTTTATACCCCATTGGGAGCCCTTATCTTCGCGCCCAAATCTGGACGTATCTGGGTCACACAAAAGGGGCCGATCTGTCCCCATTGACCATAATGGGTTTGAATGTGGCTATGATGCATTTCCCATTCGTTTGACTGGTCTGTGAATGGAGCTGTTTCAGTTTGAAATGTCCCACTGGTTTCTCGAGTGCTGGGCAAACAAACCTTAAGTGTTCGGTACACAGTACTCAAGTGTTCGTGTAAACAATCCTTTGTCCTGTGACTGCTCGATAAACAGTACTTGAATGTTAGTGTAAACAATCCTTTGTTCTGTGGTTACATTTCAATCGCAACTAGATTGACAGCAATCACTTAAGCCCTTGAGTCAACACTGCTAAGAGTTTGTAAACAAACAATCCTTTGTTCCATGTTGAAACTTCCTAAACCGCAGTTGATTGACAGTTTCAAGTACTTAAATACTCAGACAGGCTGTTTTTCTCTTATTACACGAGGCCTACTGCAGCCATCTTTGATGTCCTGGGTTTTTAAAGTACATTCCAACCATTTTTAAAGTACATTCCAACCAGGTTTTCTTTAATCAAATAATCTTCAGGGGCTGCTGAAATTTTGCGAACCTTACAGTCCTCCTTGGATACTAAAACTTGCTTGCAGTATCCTATTAAAGGTGAGCAAAGATTTCTGACCCCCCACAAACAACCTTCCCTTATACATGTTGCTATCTATCTCTGATCCCCCGACACCTCCATCCCCCTTACCCAGAGAGAATCGCAGTGCACGGTAGGCATCTATCGATAGAAAAACATGATTATTTACAATAATACAAGCACGGAGGGGGTCTAATACCCCTGCACCACTTGTGACCTCATAGAGCTTTATCACGATACAACATCTTTAATGAAATTAACACCAAGCCAAAACATATTTGTTAAAACCACAAACGGAAGAAAACGAGCTTCCCCTTTTTAAAAAAAAACCGAATCTGCTATCACTCATGATTAGTTACAATTCGGTCTTATTGACCTCTGAAAAGTCAAACTTACAGAATTTCCAAAACATCTTTTCCTTGGGGTGACGATTCGTATCCTCGGGAACCGGAGGGAGGCCTCCCCATACGTGAAGCCGGTCTCTCTAGAATACTGGGTTGAATTGGATCCCAGTCATCCTGGCCAGCTCCCCTCATGGGCATCTGCCTCCCGCAGACCCCTCCCGCAGTGGGCTAGGGATGCTCCCTTCCACGAGCATCCAAAGACACAATGGTCCTCCGCACCTTTCGAAACTCTGAAAAAGACTTTAAAAAAAATCTAGCCAGGTTCCCTGGCTCGGGGGAATGTGATCGGGTCCCGTGACCTCGGCTCACATAGACAACACTCTGGAACGGTTCCATACTTAAAACTTATACTTTAATACTTAAAACTACTGATTGCAATATAAAATTAAAATTAACACACTCTAACTTACTTGTACACATTATTACACTTAAACAAAGCTATATACAAGCGCCGCCCATCTCCGGGCGGCTAGCCTAATCTCTGTTAGGACTGTTGCAGGCTACTGCCTGCAGCGAAGCTGGACTGATCCCAACTTCTCGTCCCTCGCAGCTTATGGCTGCTGGTTGGGGACCTCTGTCTTTTGGCTTCTCCCTGACTCGGGAGACCGCCCTTTTTAACTGGAAAGCTGGTGACCATACCTTCTTGGGCTGGGGTACCTGAAGAGACCTCCTAGGGAGTGTCGCTGGTGGGGCTACCCTGGCAAGCGGACCCTTAGCTCGGGTCACAGTCCTTGCTGGCTGGGGACCTTCTCCCTCGGGTCCCTCCCTTCCCAAACCTGGGCTGGGGACAGGCAATCCCTCGCCGCCTGTCGCAGCAGGCTGTGAGTCTCCGCCCCCAGGTTCCAAACCTGACTCGGGGGCGGGATTCTCGCGCTCGGACTCCTCCCCATCTGAATCCCAGAGGATTGGGGGAGTGTCCTGAACGGTGGGTGGAATGGCTCCTCCCCTGACACAAGCCACAGCGCCTACCTGTGCAGCCTGTGAGTGTACCTGCTGCAGGCTGAGGATTTCTAACGTCAGGTACAATCCCAGCTGCCTGTTTCCCTGCCTCCGGCTTAAACAACTTACATTGTTTAATATAACTAGCAGCCTGCCAGTAACCCTGTTCTAAATTGTTTCTCCTTACTAGGGCGGCCTTAAAGGCGGGATCTTGGGCTTGGACCTGCTTTTGGTCCGGGGCCAAAGCTATCCCCTGTGTGCCTCCCTTGTCCTGGATTGCTGCTACCGGACCTGCTCTACAGGGGTCCCAGAACTTTCCTTCCCTGTCCCCCTGCATGGCCATCTCATTGGCTCCAGCCCCATGCGGTTTCGAATCGCTTCCCCTTTGGTTCTGACCGCTGGACTTATTTCAGTAGCGATATAGACAAAACGAGACCAGTGGTTTGCAGCACAGAAGGAGGCCATTTGGCCCATCGTGCCTGTCCCTCAGTTACTGGTACCCGGGAGTGTCGGCCCTGGATTATGGGGGCTCGGGTCTCTGGAGTGAGGACTGTGAACCCACGACCTTCTGACTCGGAGGCGAGAGTGTGAGATCCACTGACCCGCGGCTGACTCCGGGGTGGTGGGTCAAAGCCCAGGGGGAGGACTGTGTGCAGTTCTGGGATTCCACCTCCCCAGTATAAGAAGGATAATTGGCATTATGGAAAGGGGACGACAGGGATTCCCCGGAATGATACCAGGAATCAGAGAGAAAGGCTCGAACAATGGAGGGATTTTTTTCCCACAGTGAAGGGTATGCAGAATTCAGACAGATTTCAAGTAGGGTAAACCATGAATGGTTAGTGCCTACTGGGAAACGGGGTCACAAGGGAACAGACAGACTGAGGATTACCACCCAGGGTGCATTGGAATGAATGTTTGCAGAGAGAGGGGTATCAGAGCAGAGAACGGTCTATTAGAGGGAGTTATCAAGGAGTCCTTGCTTTCAAATCCCTCCATGGCCTCGGCCCTCCCGATCTCTCTAACCTCCTCCAGCCCCACAACCCTCTGAGAGCTCTGCGCTCCTCTAATTCTGCCCCCCTGCGCATCCCTGATTTTAATCGCTCCACCATTGGTGGCCGTGCCTTCAGCTGCCTGGGCCCGAAGCTCTGGAATTCCCTGCCTAAACCTCTCCGCCTCTCTTTCCTCCTTTAAGTCGCTCCTTAAAACCTACCTCTTTGACCAAGCTTTTGGTCACCTGCCCTGATATCTCCTTATGTGGCTCGGTGTCAAATATTGTCTGATAACACTCCTGTGAAGCGGCCTTGGGACGTTTTACTACGTTAGAGGTGCTCCATAAATGCAAGTTGTTGCTGCTGAGAGACCATTTAAAAGGGAACGGGAGAAGGAAGAATAGAACAGGAAAGGGCAGGGAAATGGGACTGGAGGAGAGAGGTCTAGTTGAAGAGCATGGGCTGTGGCTCAGTGGGTAGCACACTTACCTCTTGAGTCAGAAGGTTGTGGGTTCATAGTCCCACTCCAGGGGCTTGAGCACAAAAATCTAGGCTGACACTCCAGTGGAGTGCTGCACTGTCGGAGGTGCCGTCTTTCAGATGAGACGTTAAACCGAGGCCCCGTCTGCTCTCTCAAGTGGACGTAAAAGATCCCATGGCAGATAGAAGAGCTGGGGAGAGTTGTCCTGGGGCCAATATTTATCCCTCAATCAACATTGTTATAAAAGATTATCTGGTCATTAGCACACGGCTGTTTGTGGGATCTTGCTGTGTGCAAGTTGGCTACCGCGTTTCCTATATTACAGCAGTGATTACACTTCAAAAAGTACTTCATTGTTTGTAAAGCGCTTTGCGACATCCAGTGGTCGTGAAAGGCGCTTTATAAATGTAAGTCTTTTATGGGCCAAATGGCCTCCTTCTGTGCCATAAAGAAGCATAGCAACAGGAGGAAGCCATTCAGCCCCTCGAGCCTGTTACCATAGGAACATGGGGAGGCCACTCAGCCTCTCGAGCCTGTTACCATAGGAACATGGGGAGGCCACTCAGCCTCTCGAGCCTGTTACCATAGGAACATGGGGAGGCCACTCAGCCTCTCGAGCCTGTTACCATAGGAACATGGGGAGGCCATTCAGCCTCTCGAGCCTGTTACCATAGGAACAGGAGGAGGCCATTCAGCTCCTCGGGCTTGTTACCATAGGAACAGAAGAAGGCCATTCAGCCTCTCGAGCCTGTTACCATAGAACAGGGGGAGACCATTCAGCCCCTCGAGCCTGTTACCATAGCAACAGGAGAAGCCATTTAGCCCCTCAAGCTTGTTACCATAGGATCCGCAGGAGGCCATTCAGCCCCTCGAGCATGTTACCATAGGAACAGGAGGAGGCCATTCAGTCCCTCGAGCATGTTACCGTAGGAACAGGAGGAGGCCATTCAGCCCCTCAGGCCTGTTACCATAGGAACAGGAGGAGGCCATTCAGCCCCTCGAGCCTGTTACCATAGGAACAGGAGGAGGCCATTCAGCCCCTCTAGCCCCTCGAGCCTGTTACCATAGGAACAGGAGGAGGCCGTTTAGCCCCTCGAGCATGTTACCGTAGGAACAGGAGGCAGCCAGTCAGCCCCTCGAACCTGTTACCGTGGGAACGGGAGGAGGCCATTCAGCCCCTTGAGCCTGTTACCATAGGAACAGGAGAAGTCATTTAGCCCCTCAAGCCTATTACCATAGGATCAGGAGGAGGCCATTCAGCTCCTCAGGCCTGTAACCATAGCAACAGGAGGAGGCCATTCAGCCCCTCGAGCCTGTTACCATAGGAACAGGAGGAGGCCGTTCAGCCCCTCGAGCATGTTACTGTAGGAACAGGAGGCAGCCAGTCAGCCCCTCGAACCTGTTACCATAGGAACAAGAGGAGGCCATTCAGCCCCTCGAGCATGTTACTGTAGGAACAGGAGGAGGCCATTCAGCCCCTCAGGCCTGTTACCATAGGAACAGGAGGAGGCCATTCAGCTCCTCGGGCTTGTTACCATAGGAACAGGAGAAGGCCATTCAGCCCCTCGAGCCTGTTACCATAGCAACAGGAGAAGCCATTTAGCCCCTCAAGCTTGTTACCATAGGATCCAGAGGAGGCCATTCAGCCCCTCGAGCCTGTTACCATAGGAACAGGAGGAGGCCATTCAGCCCCTCAGGCCTGTTACCATAGGAACAGGAGGAGGCCATTCAGCCCCTCAAGCCTGTTACCATAGGAACAGGAGGAGGCCATTCAGCCCCTCGAGCATGTTACCGTAGGAACAGGAGGAGGCCATTCAGCCCCTCAGGCCTGTTACCATAGGAACAGGAGGAGGCCATTCAGCCCCTCAAGCCTGTTACCATAGGAACAGGAGCAGGCCATTCAGCCGCTCGGGCCTGTTACCATAGGAACAGGAGGAGGCCATTCAGCCCCTCGAGCCTGTTACCATAGGAACAGGAGGAGGCCGTTCAGCCCCTCGAGCCTGTTACCGTAGGAACAGGAGGCAGCCAGTCAGCCCCTCGAACCTGTTACCATGGGAACGGGAGGAGGCAATTAGCCCCTTGAGCCTGTTACGATTGGAACAGGAGAAGTCATTTAGCCCCTCAAGCCTATTACCATAGGATCAGGAGGAGGCCAATCAGCCCCTCAGGCCTATAACCATAGCAACAGGAGGAGGCCATTCAGCCCCTCGAGCCTGTTACCATAGGAACAGGAGGAGGCCATTCAGCCCCTCGAGCATGTTACCGTAGGAACAGGAGGAGGCCTTTCAGCCCCTCAGGCCTGTTACCATAGGAACAGGAGGAGGCCATTCAGCCCCTCGAGCCTGTTACCATAGGAACAAGAGAAGGCCATTCAGCCGCTCGGGCCTGTAACCATAGGAACAGGAGGAGGCCATTCAGCCCATTGGGCCTGTAACCATAGCAACAGGAGGAGGCCATTCAGCCCCTCGAGCCTGTTACCATAGGAACAGGAGGAGGCTGTTCAGCCCCTTGAGCATGTTACCATAGGAACAGGAGGCAGCCAGTCAGCCCCTCGAATCTGTTACCGTGGGAACAGGACAAGGCCATTCAGCCTGTTGAGCCTGTTACCATAGGAACAGGAGAAGCCATTTAGCCCCTCAAGCCTATTACCATAGGATCAGGAGGAGGCCGTTCAGCCCCTCGAGCATGTTACCGTAGGAACAGGAGGAGGCCATTCAGCCCCTCAGGCCTGTTACCATAGTAACATGAGGAGGCCATTCAGCCTCTCGAGCCTGTTACCATAGGAACAGGAGGAGGCCATTCAGCTCCTCGGACTTGTTACCATAGGAACAGGAGAAGGCCATTCAGCCCCTCGAACCTGTTACCATAGTAACATGGGGAGGCCATTCAGCCTCTCGAGCCTGTTACCATAGGAACAGGAGGAGGCCATTCAGCTCCTCGGACTTGTTACCATAGGAACAGGAGAAGGCCATTCAGCCCCTCGAACCTGTTACCATAGTAACATGGGGAGGCCATTCAGCCTCTCGAGCCTGTTACCATAGGAACAGGAGGAGGCCATTCAGCTCCTCGGACTTGTTACCATAGGAACGGGAGAAGGCCATTCAGCCCCTCGAACCTGTTACCATAGAACAGGGGGAGGCCATTCAGCCCCTCGAGCTTGTTACCATAGCAACAGGAGAAGCCATTTAGCCCCTCAAGCTTGTTACCATAGGAACAGGAGGAGGCCATTCAGCCCCTCGAGCATGTTACCGTAGGAACAGGAGGAGGCCATTCAGCCCCTCAGGCCTGTTACCATAGGAACAGGAGGAGGCCATTCAGCCCCTCAGGCCTGTTACCATAGGAACAGGAGGAGGCCATTCAGCCCCTCAAGCCTGTTACCATAGGAACAGGAGCAGGCCATTCAGCCGCTCGGGCCTGTTACCATAGGAACAGGAGGAGGCCATTCAGCCCCTCGAGCCTGTTACCATAGGAACAGGAGGAGGCCGTTCAGCCCCTCGAGCCTGTTACCGTGGGAACGGGAGGAGACAATTAGCCCCTTGAGCCTGTTACCATAGGAACAGGAGAAGTCATTTAGCCCCTCAAGCCTATTACCATTGGATCAGGAGGAGGCCATTCAGCCCCTCAGGCCTTTAACCATAGCAACAGGAGGAGGCCATTCAGCCCCTCGAGCCTGTTACCATAGGAACAGGAGGAGGCCGTTCAGCCCATCGAGCATGTTACCATAGGAACAGGGGGCAGCCAGTCAGCCCCTCGAACCTGTTACCGTGGGAACGGGAGGAGGCCATTCAGCCTGTTGAGCCTGTTACCATAGGAACAGGAGAAGCCATTTAGCCCCTCAAGCCTATTACCATAGGATCAGGAGGAGGCCGTTCAGCCCCTCGAGCATGTTACCGTAGGAACAGGGGGCAGCCAGTCAGCCCCTCGAACCTGTTACTGTGGGAAAGGGAGGAGGCCATTCAGCCCCTTGAGCCTGTTACCATAGGAACAGGAGAAGCCATTCAGCCCCTCAAGCCTGTTACACAGGAACAGGAGGAGGCCATTTAGCCCCTTGGGCCTGTTACCATAGGATCCGGAGGAGGCCATTCAGCCCCTCGAGCCTGTTACATAGAAACAGGGGAGGCCATTCAGCCCCTCGAGCCTGTTACATTGGAATGGGAGGAGGCCATTCAGCCCCTCGAGTCTGTTACCATAGGAACAGGAGGAGGCCATTCAGCCCCTCGAGTCTGTTACCATAGGAACAGGAGGAGGCCATTTAGCCCCTTGGGCCTGTTACTATAGGATCCGGAGGAGGCCATTCAGCCCCTCAGGCTGTTACACAGGAACAGGAGGAGGCCATTCAGCCCCTTGAGTCTGTTACCATAGGAACAGGAGGAAGCCATTCAGTCCCTTTGGCCTGTTACCATAGGAACAGGAGGAGGCCATTCAGCCCCTGGAGCCAGTTACATGGGAACAGGAGGAGGCTATTTAGCCCATCGGGCCTGTTTCCAAAGGATCCGGAGGAGGCCATTCACCCCTCGAGCCTGTTAAATAGGAACAGGAGGAGGCCATTTAGTCCCTCGAGTCTGTTAAATAGGAACAGGAGGAGGCCATTCAGCCCCTTGAGTCTAATACTGTCCCATCAAACGCTCCCAGGACAGGTACAGTACGGGTTAGATACAGAGTAAAGCTCCCTCGACACTGTCCCATCAAACACTCCCAGGGCAGGTACAGCACAGGTTAGATACAGAGTAAAGCTCCCTCTACACTGTCCCATCAAACACTCCCAGGGCAGGTACAGTACGGGTTAGATACAGAGTAAAGCTCCCTCTGCACTGTCCCATCAAACACTCCCAGGGCAGGTACAGCACAGGTTAGATACAGAGTAAAGCTCCCTCTACACTGTCCCATCAAACACTCCCAGGGCAGGTACAGCACGGGTTAGATACAGAGTAAAGCTTCCTCTACACTGTCCCATCAAACACTCCCAGGGCAGGTACAGCACGGGTTAGATACAGAGTAAAGCTCCCTCTACACTGTCCCATCAAACACTCCCAGGGCAGGTACAGCACGGGTTAGATACAGAGTAAAGCTCCCTCTACACTGTCCCATCAAACACTCCCAGGGCAGGTACAGCACGGGTTAGATACAGAGTAAAGCTCCCTCTACTCTGTCCCATCAAACACTCCCAGGGCAGGTACAGCACGGGTTAGATACAGAGTAAAGCTCCCTCTACTCTGTCCCATCAAACACTCCCAGGGCAGGTACAGCACGGGTTAGATACAGAGTAAAGCTCCCTCTACACTGTCCCATCAAACACTCCCAGGGCAGGTACAGCACGGGTTAGATACAGAGTAAAGCTCCCTCTACACTGTCCTTGTTCTGTGTGTGAGAGTTGCCTTCTCTCTCTGTTTCTCTCTCTCCATGTCCCTTTCTCTCTCTCTCTCTCTCTCTCTCTGTCTGTCTCTCTTTCTCTCTCTGTTTATCTCTCTCTGTCTCTCTCTCTGTCTCTCTCTCTGTCTCTCTCTCTCTCTCTGTCTGCCTGGTGTTCCTGGCTCTCCTCTCACTGACTCTGGACGTCGCTCACGGTCTGTGGTGCTTCTTTGTTTTGTCGCAGGTGCTGGTGAATATCGGCAGCCATTTCAACCGGGAGCTCAGCGCCTTCATCGCACCTCGCAGGGGGATCTACAGCTTCACCTTCCACGTCGTCAAGGTGTACAACCGCCAGACCATTCAGGTCAGTGACCATGGCAACACGGCCCATCGAGTGGGGGGATGAACGTCTCTCCTCTCTAATGGGGGACTGGGTGTGTCAGATACTGACCTATGACCCTCTGGGACCTTGGGGGTCAAATCCAACCCCAGACAGAGGGGATGAAGGCCTCTGCTCTCTGATGAGGGTGGGGCAGTGCATCAGACACTGACCTTTGATCCTCTGGGGCCTTGGGGCCAAATCCAGACAGGGGGGCGATGAAGGTCTCCTCACTCTAATGGGGGACTTGGTGGGTCAGACACTGACCTTTGACCCTCTGGGGCCTTGGGGCCAAATCCAGGCAGGGGGAGCGATGAAGGTCTCCTCCTCTCTTCCTGGTGCTGGCGATCGGATGGGGACATCAGCAGATCCCCAAGAGCCTCATTCCCCCCTCCCCCGCCAGCCCGCAGCGACCTCCCGCTAATGTCTGACTTACTGCCCTTCTTCTCGCTACAACAGGTGAGCCTGACCCTGAACGGGCAGCCGGTGATCTCGGCCTTTGCCGGAGACCAGGACGTGACCCGGGAGGCTGCCACCAACGCCGGCCTCATGCAGATGGAGAAAGGGGACCAGGCCTCGCTGAAGCTGGAGCGGGGCAACCTGATGGGCGGCTGGAAGTACTCCACCTTCTCCGGCTTCCTGGTCTTCCCGCTGTGACATCCTCGCAACCATCCGGAAGGAGAGCTTCCAATGGGCGGCCCAGTCCAGACGGGACTAGTCCTCCATGCAACTGAATGTATTTTCATGTCTCTCTAACGACACCACCTGCGGCCCCCACCGCCCTCCCCCCACCGCCCTCCCCCCACCGCCCTCCCCCCACCCCAAGCCTTCCTCCCCATGGTTGGCCAACCGACCCATAATTCCAAGGGTTTCTTGTACGTCCAACACCTTGGGCCCTATCTTCAATCAACATTTCTGCCCTTACCATCCCCCACCGCCCTTTCAAAATTGATGTTTAATCACAAGCCGGACCTGAGAGATGCTTTTCTCGTGCGGTGTGGCCACTTTCCCCCTTTCCCCCGCCCTCCTTTCAAAGGATCCAACACTTTCTGTCCAATCCCATCCCATCCTCCTGGTGGTAACTTGAGTGAACGGCGAGCGTGGAGGGACATGGATGGGCAGAAATTCAGGAAGGTCGGTTGGGGGGGTGGGGGCGGTGGTTGGTGGGGGAGATGTCGCAGGGTGGAGCTGAGGGGAGGGTAGGTTTGGGGCTGAGGGGGGCTGCGTGGCATGCACAGACTCCACAGTGCAAAGACGAGACGGCTGCCTAGGAGTCTGGTCGCTCCCCATCGAGAAGGCTTGCGCGCGCTTGGGAGGGCCATGGAGCGGAGCCCCGAAAGTAGAAGGGATGAGTGCAGAGGGGAAAGGATCTAAAATTCACAGACTGGGGGATATGGTGGTGAGGTCGTCCTGCTATTCCATGTCATGCAGCACAGATGGAAGCCATTCGGCCCATCGTGCCTGTGCCAGCACTTTGAAAGAGCTCTCCAATTAGTCCCACTCTCCCTGCTCTTTCCCCATAGCCCTGAAAACGTTTCCACTTCAAGTAATTATCCAATTCCCTTTTGAAATAAGAACATAATAGGAGCAGGAGTGGGCCATACGGCCCCTCGAGCCTGCTCCGCCATTCAATAAGATCATGGCTGATCTTCTGCCTCAACTTGACTTTCCTGCCCGATCCCCATATCCCTTGATTCCCTTAATATTCAAAAATCTATCGACTTCTGTTTTGAATATACTCAATGACTGAGCCTCCACAGCCCCCTGGGGTAGAGGATTCCAAAGATTCACCACCCTCTGAGTGAAGAAATTCCTCCTCGTCTCAGTCCTAAATGGCCGACCCTTTATTCTGAGACTGTGACCCCTGGTTCTAGACCCTCCAGCCAGGGGAATCGACCTCTCCGCATCTACCCAGTCAAGCACCCTCAAAATCTCATGTTTCAATGAGATCACCTCTCATTCTTCTAAACTCCAGAGAGTATCGGCCCATTCTACACAATCTCTCATCATAGGACAGCCCTCTCATCCCAGGAATCAATCCAGTGAACCTTCGTTGCACTGCCTCCAAGGCAAGTATATCCTTCCTTAGGTAAGGAGACTAAAACTGCGCAGTACTCCAGGTGTGGTCTCCCCAAGGCCCTATATTATTGCAGCAAGACCTCCTTACTCTTACATTCCAACCTCCTTGCAATGAATGCTAACCTACCATTTGCCTTCCTAATTGCTTTCTGTACCAGCATGTTACATTTCTGTGATTCGTGTACCAACATTTATTAGGCTCAGCTTTTTAAAAATATTCTGCTTTTCCATTCTTCCGACCAAAGTGAATAACCTCACACTTTCCCCAAATTATACTCCATCTGCCACCTTCTTGCCCACTCACGTAACCAGTCTATATCCCTTAGCAGTCTCTTTGCGTCCTCCTCACAGCGTACTTTCCCACCTAGCTTTGTATCATCAGCAAACTTGGATACATGACACTCGCTCCCCTCATGTAAGTCATTGAACCTTGACCTTTTGATTATTGAATCTTCCAGGGCAGCTCTTGTCACTCCCGGGTACAATCCCAGTGTTTTCGGAGATGACGCTCAATGCCGATGCGGTTGGCGTTACATCCTGACTGTACCGGCCTTAAACTGCGTATTTGGTTGGGGTGGGGGGTTAAATGGCAGAGGGAGCTCCCTGTCCTTTGACCTCCCCAAATCAGGCCCGTGACGTCATCAGCTAGGCCGAGAAGTGGGGCAACTCCAACCAACAGAGTGTCAACAGGCCTTGAGTTGGGAGAATTTCCCAGCGCGCCTTACCTCAGTAACAAGAAGTCACTTTCCCCCACACCCCCCACACCCCCCACACTTCCCACAGTCTCGTCCAACACCCACCTGATAACACGTCTCCCGCCTCCCTTTACGCACCCAGCGGCTCTTCCTCCCTCCGCACCCCCTCCACCGACTCTGTGTTCAATCGTCCAACCCAGTGTGTGGTGCTGAGCTCCACAAAGAGCAGGAAGAGCCCAGGTTCCCACCACCCACCTCCCCACCACCTTCCTCGCTCGAATATGCTGCGCTCCCCCCCCCCCCCGTTACTATCTGGGCTCTCACCTGAAGACTGGGGCCGCTCGGGTGAGGTGCTGGAGAGAAGCCTAGGCCTGTGGAACCTGAGCCTTGGCATGAGCTAGGAGGCAAAGGGGGTGGGGATCGAGGGAAGGGGCGGGGAGGGAGGGAGGGTGGGATGGTGGGAAGGAGGGCTGACCAACAGAGAAAGAGCCAATGAGATAAGCGCACGAGTCGATTGGCAGGATTTGCAGCCAACCACTATTTTTGAATTCATTCCCGAGATGTGGGCGTCGCTGGCAAGGCATCGCTGGTTGCCCTTGAGAAGATGGTGGTGAGCCGCCTTCTTGAACTGCTTCAGTCAATGAGGTGATGGTTCTTCCACAAATGTAGAGAGTGCCAGGAATTTGACCGAGCAACGATGAAGGAACGTCGACATATTTCCAAGTCAGGATGGTGTGTGACTTGGAGGTGGTGGTGATCCCAGGCGCCTGCTGCCCTCGTCCTTCTAGGTGGAAGAGGTCGCGGGTTTGGGAGGTGCTGCCGAAGAAGCCTTGGCGAGTTGCTGCAGTGCATCTTGTAGATGGTACACACTGCAGCCACAGTGCGCCGGTGGTGGAGGGAGCGAATGTTTAAGCTGTTGAGATCCGGACTGAAAACGTTGGGTGTCGTACAGTTCTACTGAGGGTCAACCCGTCGACATTTTCTAGCACGCGTGCGTGCATGCATGTGTGTGTGCGTGTGGAAGCACCAGGCCAACTGGGCCCTGGGATATCGGCTCAAGCTAACCCGAGGTGAGCAGGCTAAGGGACATTCCTCTTTAAGGATTCCTCCAAAACATGGACAAGATGCCTCAAGCTGTTGCCCCCAATAAATGGGAGCGGTGGGGGGTTCCGGTTCATGAACACATCGTGTATAGTCACTAGTTTTGAAAACTTTGGCTTATTAGTTCCAAATCCATTAAAGATGAGAAGTAAGGGTCGTTTGACTGGGCGGGGAGGCTGGAGGTGGGAGGTCATGTGATGAAGGCTCCAGGAATATCCCCAACCATGGTTGGCTGTCCTGGCAGGTGTGGGGGAAGGGAGGGGGGTGGTTGCGGAGAGCGGTGGGTGACACTTCGAAGAAGGGATGAATATTTCTTCTTTGTCAGCGGTGAGACTCCCTGCTCTCAAAAAGATTTTCTCTGCTTCAGCTGTTTGATAGTCCGGGCGAGAGGCTAAACCCAGGGCCTAATTTCAGGCCTCAACCCAAACCACTTCAAATCTGGTTGCCAGGAGCTGTTGGTAAGTAATTCTGTCTGCAATTTCCCGTGAGAGAGGGGTTAGAGGGGCCTCCCCAGATAGTGAGAGAGAGGGGTTAGAGGGACCTCCCCAGATACAGGAGTATGAGAGAGGGGTTAGAGGGACCTTCCCAGATAGAGGAGTGTGAGAGAGGGGTTAGAGGGACCTCCCCAGATACAGGGGTTAGAGGGACCTCCCCAGATACAGGAGAGTGAGAGAGGGGTTGGAGGGACCTCCCCAGATACAGGAGTGTGAGAGAGGGGTTAGAGGGGGCTCCTCAGATACAGGAGTGAGAGAGAGGGGTTAGAGGGACCTCCCCAGATACAGGAGTGTGAGAGAGGGGTTAGAGGGACCTCCCCAGATACAGGAGAGTGAGAGAGGGGTTAGAGGGATCTCCCCAGATACAGGAATGTGAGAGAGGGGTCAGAGGGACCTCCCCAGATACAGGAATGTGAGAGATGGGCCTCCCCGATACAGGAGTGTGAGAGATGGGTTAGAGGGGCCTCCACAGATACAGGAGTGTGAGAGTGGGGCTAGAGTGACCTCCCCAGATACAGGAGTGTGAGAGAGGAGTTAGAGGGACCTCCCCAGATACAGGAGTGTGAGAGAGGGGTTAGAGGGGCCTCCCCAGATACAGGAGTGTGAGAGAGGGGTTTGAGGGGCCTTCCCAGATACAGGCCTGTGAGAGAGGTTAGAGGGGCCTCCCCAGATACAGGAGTGTGAGAGAGGGGTTAGAGGGACCTCCCCAGATACAGGAGTGTGAGAGAGGGGTTAGAGGGGCCTCCCCAGATACAGGAGTGCTAGAGAGGAGTGTTAGAGGGACCTCCGCAGATACAGGAGTGTGAGAGAGGAGTTTGAGGGGCAACCCCAGATACATGAGTGTGAGAGAGGGGTTAGAGGGGCCTCTCCAGATACGGGAGTGTGAGAGAAGTGTTAGAGGGACCTCCCCAGATATAGGAGTGTGAGAGAGGGGTTAGAGGGACCTCCCCAGATACAGGAGTGTGAGAGAGGGGTTTGAGGGGCCACCCCAGATACATGAGTGTGAGAGAGGGGTTAGAGGGGCCTCCCCAGATACATGAGTGTGAGAGAGGGGTTAGCGGGACCTCCCCAGGTACAGGAGTGTGAGAGAGGAGTTAGACGGGCCTCCCCAGATACAGGAGTGTGAGAGAGGGGTTAGAGGGGCCTCCTCAGATAGAGGAGTGTGAGAGAGGGGTTAGAGGGGTCTCCCCAGATACAGGGGTGTAAGAGAGTGGTTAGAGTGGCCTCCCCAGATACAGGACTGTGAGAGAGGGGTTAGAGGGGCCTCCCCAGATACAAGAGTGTGAGAGAGGGGTTAGAGGGACCTCCCCAGATACAGGAGTGTTAGAGAGGGGTTAGAGGGGTCTCCCCAGATGCAGGAGTGTGAGAGAGGGGTTAGAGGGGCTTCCCCAGATACAGGCATGTAAGAGAGTGGTTAGAGTGGCCTCCCCAGATACAGGACTGTGAGAGGGGGGTTAGAGGGACCTCCCCAGATACAGGAGTGTGAGAGAGGGTTTAGAGGGAACTCCCCAGATACAGGAGTGTGAGAGAGGGTTTAGAGGGACCTCCCCCGATACAATAATGCGAGAGAGGGGCTAGAGAGACCTCCCCAGATACAGTAGTGTGAGAGAGGGGTTAGAGGGGCCTCCCCAGATACAGGAGTGTGAGAGAGGGGTTAGAGGGGTCTCCCCAGATACAGCAGCGTGAGAGAGGGGTTAGAGGGGCCTCCCCAGATACAGGAGTGTGAGAGAGGGGTTAGAGGGAACTCCCCAGATACAGGAGAGTGAGAGAGGGGTTAGAGGGACCTCCCCAGATACAGGAGTGTGAGAGAGGGCTTAGAGGGAACTCCCCAGACACAGGAGTGTGAGAGAGGGGTTAGAGGGGCCTCCCCAGATACAGGAGTGTGAGAGAGGGGTTAGAGGGACCTCCCCAGATACAGGAGTGTCAGAGTGCGGTTAGAGGGACCTCCCCAGATACAGGAGTGTGAGAGAGGGGTTAGAGGGACCTCCCCAGATACAGGAATGTGAGAGATGGGCCTCCCCGATACAGGAGTGTGAGAGAGGGGTTAGAGGGACCTCCCCAGATACAGGAGTGTCAGAGTGCGGTTAGAGGGACCTCCCCAGATACAGGAGTGTGAGAGAGGGGTTAGAGGGGCCTCCCCAGATACAGGAGTGCTAGAGAGGGGTTAGAGGGACCTCCGCAGATACAGGAGTGTGAGAGAGGAGTTTGAGGGGCCACCCCAGATACATGAGTGTGAGAGAGGGGTTAGAGGGGCCTCCCCAGATACAGGAGTGTGAGAGAAGTGTTAGAGAGACCTCCCCAGATATAGGAATGTGAGACATGGGTTAGAGGGGCCTCCCCAGATACAGGAGTGTGAGAGAGGATTTAGAGGGACCTCCCCAGATACAGGAGTGTGAGAGAGAGGTTTGAGGGGCCTTTCCAGATACAGGCCTGTGAGAGAGGGGTTAGAGGGGCCTCCCCAGATACAGGAGTGTGAGAGAGGGATTAGAGGGACCTCCTCAGATACAGGAGTGTGAGAGAGGGGTTAGAGGGACCTCCTCAGATACAGGAGTGTGAGAGAGGGGTTTGAGGGGCCTTCCCAGATACAGGCCTGTGAGAGAGGTTAGAGGGACCTCCCCAGACACAGGAGTGTGAGAGAGGGGTTAGAGGGGCCTCCACAGATACAGGAGTGTGAGAGAGGGGTTAGAGGGGCTTCCCCAGATACAGGAGTGCTAGAGAGGAGTGTTAGAGGGACCTCCGCAGATACAGGAGTGTGAGAGAGGAGTTTGAGGGGCCACCCCAGATACGTGAGTGTCAGAGAGGGGTTAGAGGGACCTCCCCAGATACAGGAGTGTGAGAGAGGGGTTTGAGGGGCCACCCCAGATACATGAGTGTGAGAGAGGGGTTAGAGGGGCCTCCCCAGATACATGAGTGTGAGAGAGGGGTTAGCGGTGTATTGATTTCTTTGTGGGTTCAATGACGAGACATTTATGACAGAGAATGTCTTTTAATCTAAAGTATGTTCAACTCTTTTTAACAGCATTTACAGGAGACACCATGCTCGTGATCCATCTAGAACAAAACTGAAACTAAAACCAAACTGCTTGTCTCTGTCACATGACCTCTGCTGGTCAGGCATAAGTAATCAATACATGCAAACATGCTGGTAAGGCATCATAATCAAACAGGCAAATAACATCACTATTTGCTGATATCATTACATCTCGTTTTCTCAAAACAAAAGTATTTTACTTTTAACTAACAACATGTTTACTTTGTATTAATCTGCATTTTAACTGTAACACTTAATGAACTTACATTATCATTATCATGGTCAAGGTTTTTTAACCTTGCTTTGTGTGTTCACATGAAATATGTAACTACACTAGAACTTGAAGAAAGAATAAGATAACATTACTTCCTTCCATAACAATAGTCCTTAAATTTGCTCAATGAGTCTCTCAGGAGGCTTCACGTGTCTTGAGGATTTTCTGATTGATTGTCCTTGAATCTGAGTTGTTGCCTCAGATGATGTGTTCTCAGCTGTGTGATCAGGTTGTTCAACAGTATCAGTCTTTCGACTTGCTGTGGCTGGTCCCATGAGAAGATCTCGACGATTTCTTCTCAGAACAGCACCCTCGTCCGTCTGAATGGTGTATGATCTTGGTTGAACTTCACTCAGGACAGTTCCCTTCTGAGTCCATATGTTTGTTTTGTCTTTGAACCTTACTTGGTCACCAGTGTGGAGTTCAGGTAGGTTTTGTGTTCCTCTGTCATAGTAGTACTTTTGCTTTTCTTTCTGTTGTTCTTTGAACTTCCTCACTTTCTCCCCCTCTTTTGTTTTCAGGAGGTTCTCCGGGATGGGTAGGTTTGACCTTAGCCGACGTCCCATAAGGAGTTGGGCTGGTCACTTACCACACTCGAGCGGCATTGTGCGGTATACAAGCATGCTCTGGTAGAAGTCAGTTCCACTGTCTTTTGCCTTGTACATCAGTCTTTTCACTGTCTGGACCGATTTTTCCACTAGCCCATTGGACTGTGTATAGTGAGGGCTTGACGTTGTGTGGACAAAGTCCCACTCTTTGGCAAAGTGTCGGAAACTTGCATTGTAAAACTGGGGTCCGTTGTCTGTGAAGACCTCGCTTGCCATGCCATATCTGGAGAATATGGCTTTCATACATGTTATCACAGCATCTGCAGTGGTGGTGTACAGTCTACAAACCTCTGGATACAGGGAGTAATAGTCTGTGACTACAAGATAGGCCTTCCCTTGACATACGAATAGGTCAGTGCCTACCTTCTGGTAAGGTCTGTCTGGTGCTGGGTGTGGCTTTAGTGGCTCTACCAGATTGCTTGCTCGATATTTCAGGCATATTGTGCAGTTTGACACTTCATTTGTCACATCTTGGTTGATTCGTGGCCAGTACATCACCTCTCGTGCTCTTTTCTTACACTTTTCGATTCCCAGATGTCCTCCATGGATCCTTTTTAGCATCTCTTTTCTTAGACTCTTTGGGATAACTATTTTACTTCCTTTGTAGATGATGTCTTCGACCACTGATAGTTCCGCCCTGCAGTTCCAGTACTCTGCCATGTCAGGTGAGCAGTCTTGCTTCATGTTGGGCCATCCATCCAAGATGCTTTTCCTCAGTCGTCTCATTGTTTCATCTTTGTTTGTCTCAGTCTTTATGAGCTCCATTTTTGCATCTGCTATTGGCAATGCACTTGTGATCATGTCCACGTAGGCGTTCACTTTTTCATCCATTGTGGTGTTTGCGGGCTCACTTGGGTCAACAGCTCTGGACAACGTGTCTGCTGTATACATCAGTTTACCCGGTGTGTACGCAACATTCAGTGTATAGCGTTGCAGCCTGATCATCATTCTTTGTATTCTAAGCGGACAGCTATTTAGTGGCTTTTGGAACAATGCAATCAAGGGCTTATGGTCAGTCTCTACACTGATTGCTTGTCCTGCCACAAACTGGTGAAATCTTTCACAGGCGTATGTGATGCTGAGCAGCTCCTTTTCTATTTGAGCATATCGCGTCTCCGCGTCTGTCATTGAGCGCGATGCATATGCAATAGGTTGCCAGTAGTCATATTTTTGCAGAAGAACGGCACCGAGCCCACTCTGTGATGCATCTGATGATATCTTGATGGGTCTCGCTGGGTCATAAAACCTGGTTCCTCTGTGAGCAGTTTCTTTAGATCGCTCCATGACTTCTCATGCTCATGATTCCATTCCCATTCTATGTTCTTTTCAGTTAGTCTTCTCAGTGGCGCCATCTTTTCTGAGAGGTTGGATATGAATTTACCCATGTAGTTGATCATTCCATTAAACCTCTGCACGTCTTTTTTGCATTGTGGCTTTGGCATATTCTCAATGGCGGACACCTTTCTGGGATCTGGTCTGATGCCCTCACTGCTAAGGATATCTCCCACGAATGTCAGTTCTGTCACCCCGAGCTGGCATTTCTCTCTATGCAGCTTCAGGTTTGTTTTCCTTGTTGCTTCCAGCACTTTTTTCAGTCTCTCGTCATGCTCAGTTCTCGTGGTTCCCCATACTATGATGTCATCCATTGATGTATCAACTCCCTCCAGGTGCTCATAGATCATATGGATAGTTTTGTGATACACTTCAGGAGCTGAGGCAATGCCAAATGGTAACCTTAGGAATCTGTATCTGCCAAATGGACTGTTGAATGTGCACAGTCTTGAACTTGCTTCATCCAATTTCATCTGCCAAAATCCTGATGATGCATCTAACTTGCTGAAATACTTTGCATTTGCAAACTGTGCCATGATTTCCTCACGTGTAGGAAGCTTGAAGTGCTCTCTCTTTATTGCTCTGTTTAGATCTCTTGGATCCAGGCAAATTCTGAGCTTTCCATTCTTTTTGTCCACAACGACGAGGGAACTCACCCATTCAGTTGGCTCATCTATCTTCTGAATCACGTTCAGGCTTTCCATCCTGTCCAACTCTGCCTTCAGTTGCTTTTGAAGAGCAAACGGAACTTTTCTGCATGGATGTATGACCGTTGGCATACTTTTATCTACTCTGATCGTGTGTTCTCCTGGAAGACAGCCTAGACCCTGAAATAGGTCGTTGTACTCTTTCAGGAGTTCATCATAGACTGCCTCTCCTTCGCTTTCCACAATGAGGACTCTCTTTACCAGGTTCAGTCTCTCACAGGCTTTTAAACATAGTATGGCCTGCACAACCTTTAGCACCACGATTAATGCTAGCGTGTGCTCTCTGTCCTTGTGTGTCACTTTGACAATGCATCTTCCTTTCACTGGTATATCAGTACCTGAGTACCCTGTCACTTTCACTTTTATTCCATGTATCTTTGGTCTGGGTCTAATTTTCTTAAAATCAGTCTCTGATATCACATTAACTTGTGCTCCAGTATCCAATTTAAATGGAATATGTATGTCATTCACTTTTAGTGTCAACGCAAATAGTGATGTTATTTGCCTGTTTGATTATGATGCCTTACCAGCATGTTTGCATGTATTGATTACTTATGCCTGACCAGCAGAGGTCATGTGACAGAGACAAGCAGTTTGGTTTTAGTTTCAGTTTCATTCTAGATGGATCACTAGCATGGTGTCTCCTGTAAATGCTGTTAAAAAGAGTTGAACATACTTTAGATTAAAAGACATTCTCTTTCATAAATGTCTCGTCATTGAACCCACAAAGAAATCAATACATGCAAACATGCTGGTAAGGCATCATAATCAAACAGGCAAATAACATCACTATTTGCTGAAAGCATTACAAGCGGGACCTCCCCAGATACATGAGTGTGAGAGAGGGGTTAGAGGGGCCTCCTCAGATACAGGAGTGTGAGAGAGGGGTTAGAGGGGCCTCCCCAGATACAGACGTGTAAGAGAGGGGTTAGAGTGGGCTCCCCAGATACAGGACTGTGAGAGAGGGGTTAGAGGGACCTCCCCAGATACAGGACTGTGAGAGAGGGGTTAGAGGGGCCTCCCCAGATACAAGAGTGTGAGAGAGAGGGGTTAAGGGGTCTCCCCAGATACAGGCGTCTGAGCAAGTGGGTTAGAGGGACCTTCACAGATACAGAGGTTTGAGAGAGGGGTTTGAGGGACCTCCTCAAATAAAGGAGAGTGAGGGAGGGGTTAGAGGGACCTCCCCAGATACAGGAGTGTGAGAGAGGGGTTAGAGGGACCTCCCCAGATACAGGAGTGTTAGAGAGGGGTTAGAGGGGTCTCCCCAGATACAGGAGTCTGAGAGAGGGGTTAGAGGGGCCTCCCCAGATACAGGAGTGTCAGAGAGGGGTTAGAGGGACCTCCCCAGATACAGGCGTGTGAGAGTGGGGCTAGAGAGCCCTCCCCAGATACAGTAGTGTGAGAGAGGGGTTAGAGGGGCCTCCCCAGATACAGGAGTGTGAGAGAGGGGTTAGAGGGACCTCCCCAGATACAGTAGTGTGAGAGAGGGGTTAGAGGGGCCTCCCCAGATACAGGAGTGTGAGAGAGGGGTTAGAGGGGTCTCCCCAGATACAGCAGTGTGAGAGAGGGGTTAGAGGGTCCTCCCCAGATACAGGAGTGTGAGAGAGGGGTTAGAGGGAACTCCCCAGATACAGGAGTGTGATAGAGGGGTTAGAGGGACCTCCCCAGATACAGGAGTGTGAGAGAGGGCTTAGAGGGAACTCCCCAGATACAGGAGTGTGAGAGAGGGTTTAGAGGGACCTCCCCAGATACAGGAGTGTGAGAGATGGGTTAGAGGGGCCTCCCCAGATACAGGAGTGTGAGAGAGGGATTAGAGGAACTTCCCCAGATACAGGAGTGTGAGAGAGGGGTTAGAGGGGTCTCCCCAGATACGGGAGTGTGAGAGGGGGTTAGAGGGGCCTCCCGAGATACAGGAGTGTGAGAGAGGGGTTAGAGGGAACTTCACAGATACAGGAGTGTGAGAGAGGGGTTAGAGGGACCTCTCCAAATACAGGAGTGTGAGAGAGGTGTTCGAGGGACCTCCCCAGATACAGGAGCATGAGAGAGGGGTTAGAGGGACATCCCCAGATACAGAGGTTTCAGAGAGGGGTTAGAGAGTCCTCCCCAGATACAGGAGTGTGAGGGAGGGGTTAGAAGGACCTCCCCAGATACAGGAATGTGAGAGAGGGGTTAGAGGGACATCCCCAGATATAGGAGTGTGGGAGAGGGGGTTTAAGGGGCCACCCCAGATACAGGAATGTGAGAGATGGGTTAGAGGGACCTCCCCAGATACAGGAGGGTGAGAGAGGGGTTAGAGGGACCTCCCCAGATACAGGAGTGTGAGAGAGGGTTTAGAGGGACCTCCCTAGATACAGGGGTTTGAGAGAGGGGTTAGAGGGAACTCCCCAGATACAGGAGTGTGAGAGGGTGTTAGTGGGGCCTCCCCAGATACAGGAGTGAGAGAGAGGGGCTAGAGGGTCGTTCACAGATCCAGGAGTGTGAGAGAGGGTTTAGAGGGACCTCTCCAGATACAGGAGTGTGAGAGAGGGGTTACAGTGGCCTCCCCAGATACAGGGGTTTGAGAGAGGGGTTAGAGAGACCTCCCCAGATACAGGAGGGAGAGAGAGGGGTTAGAAGGACCTCCCCAGATACAGGAGTGTGAGAGAGGGGTTAGAGGGACCTCCCCAGATACAGGAGTGTGAGAGAGTGGTAAGACAGGCCTCCCCAGATACAGGAGTGTGAGAGAGGGGGTTTAAGGGGCCACCCCAGATACAGGGATGTGAGAGAGGGGTTAGAGGGACCTCCCCAAATACAGGAGTGTGAGAGAGGGGTTAGAGGGACCTCCCTAGATACAGGAGTGTGAGAGAGGGGTTAGAGGGGCCTCCCGAGATACAGGAGTGTGAGAGATGGGTTAGAGGGGCCTCACCAGATACAGGAGTGTGAGAGAGGGGTTAGAGGGACCTTCACAGATACAGAGGTTTGAGAGAGGGGTTAGAAGGACCTCCCCAGATACAGGAGTGTGAGAGAGGGTTTAGAGGGACCTCCCCAGATACAGGAGTGTGAGAGGGGGTTAGAGGGACCTCCCCAGATACAGGAGTGTGAGAGAGGGGATAGAGGGACCTTCACAGATACAGAGGTTTGAGAGAGGGGTTAGAGGGGCCTCCCCAGATACAGGAGTGTGAGAGAGGGGTTAGAGGGACCTCCCCAGATACAGGAGTGTAAGAGAGGGGTTAGTGGGACCTCCCCAGATACAGGAGTGTGAGAGAGGGGTTAGAGGGACCTCCCCAGATACAGGAGTGTGAGAGCGGGTTAGAGGGACCTCCCCAGATACAGGAGCATGAGAGAGGGGTTAGAGGGACATCCCCAGATACAGAGGTTTGAGAGAGGGGTTAGAGAGTCCTCCCCAGATACAGGAGTGTGAGGGAGGGGTTAGAAGGACCTCCCCAGATACAGGAATGTGAGAGAGGGGTTAGAGGGACATCCCCAGATACAGGAGTGTGAGAGAGGGGATAGAGGGACCTTCACAGATACAGAGGTTTGAGAGAGGGGTTAGAGGGGCCTCCCCAGATACAGGAGTGTGAGAGAGGGGTTAGAGGGACCTCCCCAGATACAGGAGTGTAAGAGAGGGGTTAGTGGGACCTCCCCAGATACAGGAGTGTGAGAGAGGGGTTAGAGGGACCTCCCCAGATACAGGAGTGTGAGAGGGGGTTCGAGGGACCTCCCCAGATACAGGAGTGTGAGAGAGGGGTTAGAGGGGCCTCCCCAGATACAGGAGTGTGAGAGAGGTATTAGAGGGACCTCCGCAGATACAGGAGAGTGAGAGAGGGGTTAGAGGGACCTCCCCAGATATAGGAGTGTGGGAGAGGGGTTAGAGGGACCTCCCCAGATATAGCAGTGTGGGAGAGGGGGTTTAAGGGGCCACCCCAGATACAGGAGTGTGAGAGAGGGGTTAGAGGGACCTTCCCAGATACAGAGGTTTGAGAGAGGGCTTAGTGGGGAGACCCCATAAACAAGAGTGCCTTGGATGGACTTTGTTTTTTGCAGAGACAGAAGTGCTGTTGAAGGGCAAAGCGGTGTTTGAGGTGAGATCAAGCTTGTTGGAACAAGCTTCAGAAATGGAGGGGTTGGGAGAGTTCCATCTGCGAGGCTCAGCATTTCCATCGACTGATTCATTGAAAGCGACGGGACCATGAATCTTGCATGAAGATCTTGACTTGGCTCAGACACCTGTCCTGACTCCCCACTCAGGATATTTATAATCTAACTGGTTTATCATTTCCAATTACTTGTTCCTGACTGATTCTGTCCATTATTGATTTCTAATCTGTATCCGCTTTACAACCATAGACTTAGAGAGAATACTAAATAAATGTGACAAAATATTTTACACCCTGCGTTCTCCGTTGATTTTATGAGTGAACAACCTGCCATGGGTCAAGATAAAATACGCTTCATAAGAGGTCCCTGACGGAGAGACTCCCTCTTTAAAAGGGGTCCCTGATGGAGAGACTCCCTCTTTAAAAGGGGTCCCTGATGGAGAAAATCCCTCATTAAAAGGGGTCCCTGATGGAGAGATTCCCTCTTTAAAAGGGGTCCCTGATGGAGAGACTCCCTCTTTAAAAGGGGTCCCTGATGGAGAAAATCCCTCATTAAAAGGGGTCCCTGATGGAGAGACTCCCTCTTTAAAAGGGGTCCTGATGGAGAAAATCCCTCATTAAAAGGGGTCCCTGATGGAGAGACTCCCTCTTTAAAAGGGGTCCCTGATGGAGAGACTCCGTCTTTAAAAGGGGTCCCCGGCGGAGAGATTCCCTCTTCAAAAGGGGTCCCTGATGGAGAGACTCCCTCTTTAAAATGGGTCCCCGGCGGAGAGATTCCCTCTTTAAAAGGGGTCCCTGATGGAGAGACTCCCTCTTTAAAAGGGGTCCCTGATGGAGAAAATCCCTCATTAAAAGGGGTCCCTGATGGAGAGACTCCCTCTTTAAAAGGGGTCCCTGATGGAGAGACTCCCTCTTTAAAAGGGTCCCTGATGGAGAGACTCCCTCTTTAAAAGGGGTCCCTGATGGAGACACTCCCTCTTTAAAAGGGGTCCCTGATGGAGAGACTCCCTCTTTAAATGGGGTCCCTGATGGAGAGACTCCCTCTTTAAATGAGGATCCTGACGGAGACACTCCCTCTTTAAAAGGGGTCCCTGATGGAGAAAATCTCTCTTTAAAAGGGGTCCTGATGGAGAGACTCCCTCTTTAAAAGGGGTCCCTGATGGAGAAAATCTCCCTTAAAAAGGGTTCACTGATGGAGAGACTTTCGGGGGAGAAATTGGGTGAGTAGCGCCACCTGTTAGCGCCTAAAGAGGCAGTCAGTGGCTGTAGCGCCACTGGCTGCGTCTCCCGCGATATTCAGCAGGGGCGCTAATGGTGGCATTAGCCATTTGCGCTGCGCCGCCACCGATGACGTCATCAGTGTGCGCAGCGCCCCATTCGCGATATTTGGTAGCGAACTCCGCAGTTGCGCCGTTCGCTACCCGCGCCCGGTTCACGGGGCCTTTCTGTGCCGGCAGCGGCGCAAGTTAAGGTGGAGGTGCGGGGCGGCCGCCTTTTTCGGCGGCCGCCTGCCTGCACCTCCGTCCCGAGCCTCCTAAACCCCCCCCCCCCCCCGCCGCGGCATTGCCGGCTGTTTCCCGAGAGCCCGGCTCTTCTCCTTGGTGCCGGGCTCATTTGCCGGCACTCGCGAGCGGGGATCGCGCTGTTGCAGGCACCTCCCCCTTAACAGTGGGAGGAAGGCCTGCAGACACGCTGCGGCACGTTGCGCTGCGATATTCAGTTTCAGCGCCCTAAGAGGGACGCGGAGCGCCTCTAGCCTCGCCCCGTGTCCCTCGAGGGGCAATGAAACTGAATATCTGCCGATCGCTAAAGCCTCGAACGCTGCGCTAAATCCTGCGCTCAGGCGACTTTTGCGCCACTTTGGCGCCCCAGCCCAATTTCTAGGCCTCTCTCTTTAAAAGGGTTCCCTGATGGAGAGACTCCCTCTTTAAAAGGGTTCCCTGATGGAGAGACTCCCTCTTTAAAAGGGTTCCCTGATGGAGAGACTCCCTCTTCAAAAGGGGTCCCCGATGGAGAGACTCCCTCTTTAAAAGGGGTCGCTGATGGAGAAAAATCCCTCTTTAAAAGGGGTCCCCAATGGAGAGACTCCCTCTTTAAAAGGGGTCCCTGACGGAGAGACTCCCTCTTCAAAAGTGGTCCCCGACGGAGAGACTCCCTCTTCAAAAGGGGTCCCCGACGGAGAGACTCCCTCTTTAAAAAGGGTCCTCGATGGAGAGACTCCGGGGGAGAAATTCAGTATCGCCACGTTTGGGGCGTAATACTCGAGCGGGCACGGAATTTAGCACCCGGCGCAAATTATACGCCACCTACTGCTAAATTGACCTGCTTCGCCCCAGGAGGTGCTTGGAGCGCTAAAACAGGCGCTGCACGACTGTCCTAAGGCACTAAGCCGGAGGAGCGAGGCGCTACCTCCGAGGGCGGGCGCAGCGCAGGTGCGGCCAGTTAGCGATTGCACGCAGACACGCTGGCGCCGGTCAGCTCTTAAAGGGGAGGTTCGATCTTGGATTGCAGCCACACCCTGCGCATCGGAGCCCTGATTCTCGGCCTGGACAGACCTGCTGCCACATTCTAACGCCTAGGACCATGGAGAGGGCCAGGGAGCGAGCGCAATGGTTCAGTGAGGGGGCCCTGCAGGTTCTGGTTGGCGCCGTGGAGCGCAGGCGATCTATCCTGTTTCCGGACAGTGGCAGGAGGCCGCTGCCCAACGACTATCGCAAAGCTTTGAGGGAGGTGGCTCACAAAGTGACCTCCAGCAGCATGGTGCCTAGGACCCCTGTGCAATGCTTTTTACTTCTTTACACTCACCAGTCCGTTGTAGCCCCGGCTCAACTTTGAAATCTCCCGAGGTTTGGTGCTCTCCAGCTGCTCCCGGCTCACCTTTGAAATCTCCCGAGGTTTGGCACACCACCTCCTATCTTTCCTTCCTTACCTTTCCTGATATACCTTATATCCAAGAATATTTAATAACTAATCCTTTGCTCCCTCTACACTGTCCCAGCAACCATTAAGAAGACTTTAAAGATTTCTAGAGAATCTTGATGTTAATTGAAACAAAAATGAGAACAGTTCCTCGGTTCAATTATGCAATGAATAGGTTAATTCAGAAAGATTTACTCACCACTTCCAGATACATTCTCTCCATCAGGGACCCCTTTTAAAGAGGAGTCTCTCCATCAGGGACCCCTTTTAAAGAGGGAGTCTCTCCATCAGGGACCCCTATTAAAGAGGGAGTCTCTCCATCAGGGACCCCTTTTAAAGAGGGAGTCTCTCCATCGGGGACCCCATTTAAAGAGGGAGGGGGAGAAATTCAGTTGTTAGCGCCACCCGTTAGCGCCTTAAGAGGGCGATAAGTGAGGCGCGATGCGGCTAGCGCCCAGGCGCGGCGAGACCTGCGCCTCTTGCGAAATTGAGCGGACATTTAACGGCGGCGCAAAGCCGCAACACCCGCTCAGCTGCGCGCACAGATCCTGACGTCATTTCATGGTGCAACGCCCTTGGAGCGCCCCGAACCGGAACTTCAGTGGCGCCCCCCTCCTTTCCGCCTGTCGCTCCCAGCGACTGGTTGACTGGGACGGTTCCCAGTCGCTGTGGGGCTGGGGGGGCGCTATTTAAAGGGGGCTCTTCCTGGCTTCTTTGTGGTAGCCATTTTTGGACCACTCCTTCTGTGAGAGAGAGAGAGGTTTGCAGAGAGACAAAGGGAGAGAGCTTTCTGCATTGAGTCAGCGCTCGCACAGGTACTTCTGGCTTCGGCCCAGAACTTTGTAGTTGGTTTGATTTTTCACTGGCATAACTTTGAGTGGCCACATACCATGGGGGCTGCAATGGGTGGGAACGTTGGGCTTCTCCATTACATTGAGAGGGCTCGGAGACGCCGAGAGAGAGTCCCAATCATGGCCAGACGGAGGAGAGCCAGCAGGCGTCAGCACAGGAGACCTTACACTCCCAGGGTTTTCCGCCAACAGTTCTCATACCTCAACATGTCTGAGGAGCAGTGTTTTCGGAGGCTTCGATTCAGCAGGGAGGTGGTCATTAAGCTCTGCCACCTGCTTCAGCCAGATCTGCAGCCTCAACTGAGGAGCAGGACGTCTCTGTCGGTGGCAGTGAAGGTGACAGTGGCTCTCAACTTCTATGCCACCGGCTCCTTCCAATCCGCTACTGGGGACATTGCCAATGTCTCCCAGTTCGCGGTGCATTGCTGCATCCGCCAAGTCACGAATGCCCTCTTTAAAAGGAGACGTCAGTACATTTCCTTCCTCATGACCCTGGACAAGCAGCAAGAGCGCGCAATGGGATTTGCAAGAATAGCGGGCTTCCCCATGGTCCAGGGCGCCATTGACTGCACGCATGTGGCTTTGCGGGCGCCGCAAGAAAATGCCGAGGATTACCGCAACCGGAAGGGGTTCCATTCATTGAACGTCCAGTTGGTCTGTGATCACAGACAGCTGATTCTAGCTGTCAATGCTCGCTTTCCAGGCAGCAGTCACGACGCCTTCATCCTGCGCCAGACTTCTGTGGCAGACCTTTTCGAGGCCCCGGCTCACCCAGGAGGCTGGCTTCTCGGGGACAAGGGCTATCCTCTGTGCACCTGGCTGATGACCCCGCTCCGTGCGCCCAGCACCCCTGCTGAAGAACGATACAAGGAGAGCCATCAAGCGACCAGGAACATCATTGAGCACACAATCGGCGTGCTAAAGCAATGGTTCCACTGTCTGGACCATTCTGGGGGAGCCCTTCAGTACTCACCTGAGCGAGTCTCCCATTTCGTTGTTGTGTGCTGCATGCTGCATAACCTGGCAATCCTCAGGACTCAGCCACTGCCACCAGACATTGGAGCACCAGCAGAGGAGGAGGAGGAGGAGCACCAAGACGGGAGGGAGGCACAAAGTGCAAGGGCTGTCCGTCAGCAGCTTATAGCAAGTCGGTTCTAGGCCCCCTCTGAGGGAATGGCTTCTGCCATTGAAAGAACATGAATGGAACCGTGCCGCAACCCCTGAGCCGGTTAAGGCAACAATTAGTTCAAAGAGCAAACATGCACATTCTGAATAAAGACACTTCTTTATTTAACAAACTGTGTGCCCTTCCCGCATGACAAAGTAATAGAGAGAAACCCCCAAAAAAACAGTCAGTCAGTCACATAACTGGCTCTCAACCTGGAGACAATGAACAAAACAGTAACAAAAAATGACCACGATCCTCGGCCTTCACTAAAAAAATTAACAACATTTTGCCACACCTCCTACTTTTTGCCCTTTGAGGGTGATCTGCTTTGCTTGCGAGATTGGCCCCCTCCCACCCTGCAGCTCCTCCGCACTGGGACCCCAGTGGCTGCAGCAAGATTGGGGGAGGCTGCTGAGTGTCAGAAACTGAGTCGGCAGATGCCCTTGAGGTACGGCCTGGACCAGCTCTGGGCCTGGAGGGCCCGGCTGCTGACTGCTCCAACTCTGCATGGGCGGCAGCAGTCTGTCCTACAGGTGGTGGCAGCTGCAGTGGAGAAGCGACAGTGTTGGCAGCAGGAATGCTGTCATCCTGAGAGAGGACAGCCACTCCCTGGTCAGACGACACACTGGCACTCCCACGGGGCAGCACTGCAGCATGCGGAGCAATCTGCTGAAGCACAGACTGCTGGCCTGCTGTGGCGCGGCGAGGGCCCCGGCGATTCGTGCCTGATCCAGCGAGGGTGGCAGCAGTCAGTGCTCGTGTGGCCTCAATCTGCGTCTACATGAGACCAGCCACTGACTGCATTGCACCACTAAGCACTTGCGTGGAAGCCGCCTGTGCTGCCTGTGCTGCACCGAAGCCCTGCAGACTCCTTGCCTGTGCTGCGCCGAAGTCCTGGACACTCCTTGCCAGTGCTGCGCCGAAGTCCTGGAGACTCCTTGCCAGTGCTGCGCCGAAGTCCTGGACACGCCTTGCCAGTGGCTCAATGGAATCTGGCATCCTTGCCACTGCAGCCATGAGCCTGTGTTCCACCTGGGCGCTCATTTCAGCGAGGAGCCGCACCTCTTCTGCGTTCACTGTAGCAGGACTGGAGGCCAGACTCTCCCTCTGGGCTTCCCTATCCCCCCGCGTTGCTGCAGCCCGCTGGGCCCCGGAGCTTCACCCTCCCCAGACCCTTCCCCCCTGCTCCCCTCCAGGGAAGACATGTCCCCATTATGACCATGGGCTGCCTCGGCTGAGGGTGGCACTGATGGTCCAGCTTCCTCGTCCTCCTCGCCTTCAGGATCACTCCCAGTGGCAGCTTGAGGGCCCGCCTCCTCACCTGGTGAATCAGCATCTGAAAGCAGGGAGGTACAAGAGTTGCTTTAGCGTGAGGACAGGGCGGCAGCGAGGGAGGCATGAGTGCTACAATGCATGGTATTGGTTCGATAGTGGCAAAGGATGCTGGTGTGAGGCACAAGTGGAAGGAGAGAGGTCAAAAAGGTGATGACCTTACCATTGCTGTCCAGAACGGGGTCGGCATCTCCAGTGGCGACGGGGCCAATCATCCGGCCTGCCATAATCCGCTGGACTCGCTGCTCCAGATCGCTGAGGTCTTGAAGGTGAGGCCGGCCTCCCCCGGTCCATTGCTGCTGCCTCCTGTTATGGGCCAGCTTGCCCTGCAAGAGAAAGGACGGGCTCTGAGTACAGTGTGAAGCCCTGATCTTGGCTGCACTGCCTCCCATGGTCGAATAGCCCTTACAGTGTGAAGCCCTGATCTTGGCTGCACTGCCTCCCATGGTGGAATAGCCCTTACAGTGTGAAGCCCTGATCTTGGTTGCACTGCCTCCCATGGTGGAATAGCCCTTACAGTGTGAAGCCCTGATCTTGGCTGCACTGCCTCCCATGGCCGATCAGCCCTTACAGTGTGTAAAGTGCTGAATGTGCGTGTGAATTTCATGAAAGGCCCATAGATGTTGGATGAGGGCTGGGCATTGGGGCTTTCAGGACCCTTTGGCCATAAAGTGAGGTGGACATGCAGGGATGAAGAGGATACTGAAAAGTTTACTCACCCTGACGACCCGAGTGAGGTCGTTGAACTTCTTCCTGCAAGCACAAATAGATGTCAACAGATATGATATAATTGGGATTACGGAGACATGGCTCCAGGGTGACCAAGGCTGGGAATTCAACATCCAGGGGTATTCAATATTCAGGAAGGACAGGCAAAAAGGAAAAGGAGGTGGGGTAGCATTGCTGGCTAAAGAGGAGATTAACACAATAGTAAGGAAGGATATTAGCTCTGATGATGTGGAATCTGTATGGGTAGAGCTGAGAAATACCAAGGGGCAGAAAACGTTAGTGGGAGTTGTATACGGACCCCCAAACAGTAATGCTGAGGTTGGGGATGGCATTAAACGGGAAATTATGGACGCGTGCAATAACGGCACAGCAGTTATCATGGGTGACTTTAATCTACATATAGATTGGGCTAACCAAATAAATAACAATACTGTGGAGAAGCAATTCCTAGAGTGTATACGGGATGGTTTCCTGGACCAATATGTCGAGGAACCAACTAGAAATCAGGCCATCTTAGACTTGGTATTATGTAATGAGAAAGGATTAATTAGCAATCTTGTTGTGCGAGGCCCCTTGGGGAGGAGCGATCATAATATGATAGAATTCTTCATTAAGATGGAGAGTGAAGTATTTGACTCAGAGACTAGGGTCCTGAATTTAAATAAAGGAAACTACGATGGTATGAGTTGCGAGTTGGGTAGGATTGATTGGGGAATATTACTCAAAGGGTTGACGGTGGATAGGCAATGGCAAACATTCAAAAATCGCATGGATGAACTACAGAAATTGTTCATCCCAGTTTGGCATAAAAATAAAACAAAAAAGGTGACTCAACCATGGCTAACAAGGGAAATTATGGATAGCATAATATCCAAGGAGGGGACATATAAATTGGCCACAAAAAGCAGTAAATCTGAGGACTGGGAACAGTTTAGGATTCAGCAAAGGAGGACAAAGGGATTAATTAAGAGGGGGAAAATAGAGTATGAGAGTAAGCTTTCAGGGAACATAAAAACTGACTGTAAAAGCTTTTATAGATATGTGAAGAGAAAAAGATTGGTGAAGTCAAGCGTAGGTCCCTTGCAGTCAGAATCAGGGGAATTTATAATGGGGAACAAAGAAATGGCAGACCAATTAAATACATACTTTGGTTCTGTCTTCACAAAGGAGGACACAAATAACCTCCCAGAGATGTCGGGGAACATAGGGTCTAATGAAAGGGAGGAACTGAATGAAATCAGTATTTGTAGGGAAATGGTGTTAGGGAAATTGACGGGATTGAAGGCCGATAAATCCCCAGGGCCTGATAATCTACATCCTAGGGTACTTAAGGAAGTGGCCCTAGAAATAGTAGATGCATTGCTGGTCATCTTCCAAAATTCTATAGACTCTGGAACAGTTCCCATGGATTGGAGGGTAGCTAATGTAACCCCACTATTCAAAAAAGGTGGTAGAGAGAAAACGGGGAATTATAGACTGGTAAGCCTGACATCGGTAGTGGGGAAAATGCTAGAGTCCATTCTAAAAGATGTAATAGCAGAGCACTTGGAAAACAGTGACAGGATTGGACAAAGCCAACATGGATTTTCAAAAGGTAAATCATGCTTGACTAATCTACTGGAATTTTTTGAGGATGTAACTGGTAGAATAGATAAAGGAGAACCAGTGGATGTGGTGTATTTGGACTTTCAGAAGGATTTCGATAAAGTCCTGCATAAGAGATTAGCGTGTAAATTTAAGGCACTTGGGATTGGGGGCAAGGTATTGACTTGGATAGAGAACTGGTTGGCAGACAGGAAGCAAAGAGTTGGAATAAACGGGTCTTTTTCCGAGTGGCAGGCAATGACTAGAGGGGTACCGCAGGGATCAGTCCTAGGACCCCAGCTATTCACAATATATATTAATGATCTAGACGAGGGAACTAGATGTAATATCTCCAAGTTTGCATGGCAGATGCAGTATAATGTGGATAAATGCGAGGTTATCCACTTTGGTGGCAAAAACAGGAAGGCAGATTATGATCTGAATGGCAATAGATTGGGAGAAGGGGAAGTGCAACGAGACCTGGGTGTCCTTGTGCACCAGTCGCTGAAGGTAAGCATACAGGTGCAGCAGGCGGTTAAGAAGGCAAATGATATGTTGGCCTTCATAGCGAGAGGATTCGAGTACAGGAACAAGGATGTCTTGCTGCAGTTGTACAGGTCCCTGGTGAGACCACATCTTGAGTATTGTGTGCAATTTTGGTCGCCTTATCTGAGGAAGGATGTTCTTGCCATGGAGGGAGTGCAGCGAAGATTCACCAGACTGATACCTGGGATGGCAGGAATAACGTATGAGGAGAGATTGGGTCAATTAGGCTTATATTTGCTGGAGTTCAGAAGAATGAGAGGGGATCTCATTGAAACTTATAAAATTCTAACAGGACTGGACAGACTAGATGCAGGAAGCATGTTCCCGATGGCGGGGGAGTCCAGAAGCAGGGGTCACAGTCTAAAGATAAGGGGTAAGCCATTTAGGACAGAGATGAGGAGGAATTTTTTCACCCAGAGAGTGGTGAACCTGTGGAATTCTCTACCACAGAAGGCAGTTGAGGCCAATTCATTAAATATATTCAAGAAGGAGTTAGATATATTTCTTAAGGCTCAAGGGATATGGGGAGAAGGCAGGGACAGGGTACTGAATTTGGATGATCAGCCATGATCTCATTGAATGGCGGAACAGGCTCGAGGGGCCGAATGGCCTACTCCTGCTCCTATCTTCTATGTTTCTATGGCAGTATTGGTTAAGGAGAATGTTACAGTGCTGGAGAGGGAGGATGTCCTGGAGGGGTCGAGGACAGAGTCTATATGGCTAGAGTTAAGAAATAATAGAGGTGCCATTACACTACTAGGTGTATTCTATAGACCACCAAATAGTGGGAAAGATATGGAGGAGCAAATTTGCAGAGAAATTACAGAGAGATGCAAGAACTATAGAGTAGTGATAATGGGGGACTTCAACTACCCTAATATTGACTGGGATAGTAATAGTGTAAAGGGCAGAGAGGGGGAAGAATTTCTGGTGTGTGTTCAGGAGAACTTTCTTGATCAGTATGTTTCTGGCCCAATGAGGGAGGAGGCATTGCTGGATCTGGTTCTGGGGAATGAGGTGTGTCAAGTGGAGCAAGTGTCAGTAGGTGAACATTTAGGGAACAGCGATCATAGTATCATCATGTTTAGGTTAGCTATGGAAAAGGACAGGGAGGAATCTAGAGTAAAAATGTTTAACTGGAGGAAGGCCAATTTCAGTGGGATGAGAACCAATCTGGCCCGGGTAAACTGGAATCAAAGATTGGCAGGCAAAACTGTAATGGAACAATGGGCTGCCTTTAAAAAGGAGATGGTTCAGGTAAAGTCGAGGTACATTTCCACGAGGGGGAAAGGCAGGGCAACTAAAGTCAGAACTCCCTGGATGACAAAAGAGATAGAGAGTAAGATGAAGCAGAAAAAGAGCATGTATGACAGATATCAGGACAAGAATACATCTGAGAATCAGGCTAAATATAGAAAGGTCAGAGGTGAAATGAAAAAGAAAATAAGAGGGGCAAAGAGAGGGTATGAGAATAGAATGGCAGCCAACATAAAAGGTAATCCAAGAGTCTTCTATAGGCATATAATTAGTAAAAGTGTAGTAAGAGGAGGGGTGGGGCTGATTAGGGATCAAAAAGACCTACGCGTGGAGGTAGAGGGTATGGCTGAGGTGCTAAATGAGTACTTTGCATCTGTCTTTATCAAGGAAAAAGATGCTGCCATAGACATGGTGCAGGAGGAGGTAGAGGAGATACTGGATGGCATAAAAATTGCTAAAGAGGAGGTATTAGAAAGGCTGGCTGTACTTAAAGTAGATAAGTCACCAGGAGCGGATGGGATGCATCCTAGGATGCTGAAGGAATTGAGGGAGGAAACCGCGGAGGTACTGGCCATAATCTTCCAATCCTCCTTAGATACGGGGGTGGTGCCAGAGGACTGGAGAATTGCAAATGTTACACCCTTGTTCAAAGAAGGGTGTAAAGATAAACCCAGCAGCTACAGGCCAGTCAGTTTAACCTCGGTAGTGGGGAATCTTTTAGGAACAATAATCAGGGACAATATTAACAGTCACTTGGGCATTTGTGGATTAATTAAGGAAAGCCAGCACGGATTTGTTAAAGGCAAATCGTGTTTAACCAACTTGATCGAGTTTTTTGATGAGGTATCAGAGAGGGTTGATGAGGGCAATGCGGTTGATGTTGTGTACATGGATTTCCAAAAGACGTTCGACAAGTGCCACATAATAGGCTTGCCAGCAAAGTTGAAGCCCATGGAATAAAAGGGACAGTGGCAGCATGGATATGAAATTGGCTAAGTGACAGGAAAACAGAGAATAGTGGTGAACGGTTGTTTATTGGACTGGAGGAAGGTACACAGTGGTGTTCCCCAGGGGTCGGTACTAGGACCACTGCTTTACTTGATATATATTAATGACTTAGACTTGGGTGTACAGGGCACAGTTTCAAAATTTGCAGATGATACAAAACTTGGAAGTGTAGTGAACAGTGAGGAGGATAGTGATAGACTTCAAGAGGACAGAGACAGGCTGGTGGAATGGGCGGACACGTGGGAGATAAAATTTAACGCAGAAAAGTGCAAAGTGATACATTTTGGTAGAAAGAACGAGGAGAGGCAATATAAACTAAAGGGTACAATCCTAAAGTGGGTGCATGAACAGAGAGACCTGGGGGTATGTGTGCACAAATCATTGAAGGTGGCAGGGCAGGTTGAGAAAGCGGTTAAAAAAGCATACAGGATACTGGGCTTCATAAATAGAGGCATAGAATGCAGGGAACAGCACCAACCGCTGTACATGGCCTTCTTTGATCTCACAAAGGCCTTCGACACTGTCAACCGTGAGGGATTATGGAGTGTCCTCCTCAAATTCGGCTGCCCTCAAAAGTTTGTCACCATCCTCCGCCTGCTTCACGATGACATGCAAGCAGTGATCCTGATCAACGGATCCACCACAGACCCAATTCACGTACGAACCGGGGTCAAACAAGACTGTGTCATCGCACCAATGCTCTTCTCGATCTTCCTTGCTACAATGCTCCATCTCACCCTCAGTAAGCTCCCCACTGGAGTGGAGCTAATTTACAGAACAAACGGGAAACTGTTCAACCTCCGTCGCCTCCAGTCCAGATCCCGGGTCGTCCCATCCTCTGTCGTCGAATTACAGTATGCAGACGATGCTTGCGTCTGCGCTCACTCGGAGGTCGAACTCCAAACCATCATCAACACCTTCACCAAAGCGTACGAGAGCATAGGCCTTACACTAAATATCCGTAAGACAAAGGTCCTCTACCAACCTGCCCCCACCACACAGTACTGCCCCCCAATTTTCAAAATCCACAACAAGGCCTTGGACAACGTGGACCACTTTCCAAACCTCAGGAGCCTACTGTCAACAAGGGCGAAGTCCAACACCGCCTTCAGTGTGCCAGTGCCGCCTTCGGTCACCTGAGGAAGAGAGTGTTTGAAGACTAGGACCTCAAACCCAGCACTAAGCTCATGGTCTACAGAGCAGCAGTGATACCTGCCCTGCTGTATGCCTCAGAGACATGGACCATGTACAGCAGGCACCTCAAAGCACTGGAGAGGTACCACCAACGCTGCCTCCGCAAATCCTGCAAATCCATTGGCAGGATAGGCACACCAACATCAGTGTTCTTGCTCAGGCCAGCATCCCCAGTATCGAAGCTTTGACCATGCTCAATCAGCTCCGATGGACGGGTCACATCGTCCGCATGCCCGATACGAGACTCCCAAAACAAGCGCTCTACTTGGAGCTCCAGCACGGCAAGAGAGCCCCAGGTGGGCAGAGGAAACGCTTCAAGGACACCCTCAAAGCCTCCTTGAAAAAGTGTAACATCCCCATCGACACCTGGGAATCCCTGGCCCAAGACCGCACAAAGTGGAGGAGAAGCATCCGGGAAGGCGCCGAACACCACGAGTCTCTTCGCCGGGAGCAAGCGCAGGCAGCGCAAGGAGTGCACGTCAACCCAGGCACCCCACCCACTCGCCCCTTCAACCATCGTCTGCCCCACCTGTGACAGAGACTGTAGGTCCCGTATTGAACTCATCAGTCACCCGAGAACTCATTTTTAACGTGGAAGCAAATCATCCTCGGTTCCGAGGGACTGCCTAAGAAGAGGAGAGTACAAAAGCAAGGAAGTTATGATGAATCTTTATAAAACACTGGTTCGGCCTCAACTGGAGTATTGTGTCCAATTCTGGGCACCACACTTTAGGAAGGATGTGAAAGCCTTAGAGAGGGTGCAGAAAAAATTTACAAGAATGATTCCAGGGATGAGGGACTTCAGTTACGTGCAGAGACCGGAGAAGCTGGGGTTGTTCTCCTTAGAGCAGAGAAGGTTGAGAGGAAATTTGATAGAGGTGTTCAAAATCATGAGGGGTCTGGACAGAGTAGAGAGAGAGAAACTGTTCCCATTGGCGGAAGGGTCGAGAACCAGAGGACACAGATTTAAAGTGAGTGGCAGAAGAACCAAAGGCGACGTAAGAAAAAACTTTTTTATGCATAAGTGGTTAGGATCTGGAATGCAGGGCCTGAAAGTGTGGTGGAGGCAGATTCAATCACGGCTTTCAAAAGGGAATTGGATAAGCATCTGAAAGAAAAAAATTTGCAGGGCTACAGGGAAAGGGCGGGGGAGTGGGACTAGCTGAAGTGGTCTTCAGAGACCGGCACGGGCTCAACGGGCCGAATGGCCTCCTTCTGTGCTGTAACCATTCTATGATTCTGTCTTTCGCTCTCTGTCTTTCTCCCTTTCTCTCTTTCTCCCAGTCTCTTTATCTGTCTCTGTCTCTCTCCCTATCTCTCTCTCGCTCTGTCTCTCATTGTCTGCCTATGTGTGTGTGTGTGTCTCAAGCTCTCTATATGTATTTCTAAGAGGCCATTCAGCCCCTCGAGCCTGTTCTGCCATTCAATGAGATCATGGCTGATCTGCAACCTAACTCCATATACCTGCCTTTGGCCCATATCCCTTAATACCTTTGGTTAACAGAAAGCTATCAATCTCAGATTTAAAATTAACAATTGATCTTGCACTAATTGCCGTTTGTGGAAGAGAGTTTCAAACATCTACCACCCTTTGTGTGTAGAAGTGTTTCCTAATTTCACTCCTGAAAGGTCTGGCTCTAATTTTTAGACTGTGCCCCCTAGTCCTAGAATCCCCAACCAGCGGAAATAGTTTCTCTCTCTCTACCCTATCTGTTCCCCTTAATATCTTTGTATGTCTCTCTTTGTATGTCTTTCTTTGATGACATAGAGAGGAAAATAGAGAAATGCTTGATGGCGCACACATTCCTCCCACACACATTCCTCCCCTCCCTTCCTCTTCAGAATTCATCTTTTCGATCCCAGAGGTTTTCGGCGTACAACCTCTCTCTCTTTATCTTTCTCCATCACATCTTATGTTATGTTAAACTTGTATCGAAGCTTGGTTAGACCACACTTGGAGTACTATGGACAGTTCTGGTCTCCATATTACAAAAAGGATCTGAAATCATAGAATCATGGAGGTTTACAGCACAGAAGGAGGCCATTCGGCCCATCTTGTCCGTGCCAGCCGACAAAGAGCTATCCAGCCTAATCCCACCTCCCAGCTCTTGGTCCGTAGCCCTGTAGGTTACGGCACTTCAAGTGCATATCCAAGTGCTTTTTAAAAGTGATGACGGTCTCTGCCTCTACCACCCTTTCAGGCAGTGAGTTCCAGACCCCCACCACCCTCTGGGTGAAAAAAATTCTCCTCAAATCCCCTCTAAACCTCCGACCAATTACTTTAAATCAAAGCCACCTGGTTATTGACTCCTCTGCTAAGGGAAATAGGTCCTTCCTTTCCACTCTATCTAGGCCCCTCATAATTTTATACACCTCAATAAGGTCTCTCCTCAGCCTCCTCTGTTCCAAAGAAAACAACCCCAGCCTATCCAGTCTTTCCCCATAGCTAAAATTCTCCAGCCCAGGCAACATCCTCGTAAATCTCCTCTGTACCCTCTCTAGTACAATCACATCCTTCCTGTAATGTGGTGGCCAGAACTGCATGCAGTACTCTAGCTGCGGCCTAACTAGTGTTATATACAGTTCAAGCATAACCCTCCCTGCTCTTACATTCTATGCCTCGGCTAATAAAGGCAAGTATCCCATATGCCTTCTTAACCGCCTTGTCTACCTGGCCTGCTACCTTCAGGGACCTGTGGACATGCACTCCAAGATCCCTCTGATCTTCTGCACTTCTCAGTGTCCTACCATTTAATGTGTATTCCCTTTCCTTGTTAGCCCTCCCCAAATGCATTACCTCACACTTTTCCGGATTGAATTCCATTTGCCACTGTTCTGCCCACCTGACCAGTCTATTGATATCTTCCTGCAGTCTACAGCTTCCTTCTTCAGTATCAACCACATGGCCAATTTTAGTATCATCTGCAAACTTCTTAATCATGCTTCCTACATTCAAGTCCAAATCATTTGTAAGGTTCGCAAATTTTCGGCAGCCCCCGAAGGTTATTTGATTAAAGAAAACCTGGTTGGAATGTACTTTAAAAATGGTTGGAATGTACTTTAAAAACCCAGGACATCAAAGATGGCTGCAGCAGCCTCGTGGCAAAAGAGAAAGACAGCCTGTCTGAATATCTCCCAGCACTGGATGACAAAGGATTGAAAAAAAAACAACTTCTGAAATACTGAAGTACTTGAAACTGTCAATCAACTGCGGTTAGGACGTTTCAACAAGGAACAAAGGGTTGTTTGTTTACACAAACTCTTAGCAGTGTTGACTCAAGGGCTTAAGTGATTGCTGTCAATCTAGTTGTGGTTGAAATGTAACCACAGGACAAAGGATTGTTTACACTAACACTTAAGGTTTGTTTATCAAGCACTCAAGAAACCAGCGGGACATTTTAAAACTGGGACAGCTCTATTCACAAACCAGTCAAATGAATGGGAAACGCATTCAAACCCATTACAGTCAATGGGGACAGATTGGTCCCTTTTTGTGTAACCCAAATACGTCCAGATTTAGGTGCAAAGATAAGGGCTCCCAAATGGGGTATAAAGATAGCCCCTCAGGAAGCCATTCTCTCTCTCTCTACCACCTCGCCTCCAGTGCCCTGCCTTCAAGAAGATTGTCACAGCCCGCCCAAAGAAGTGGAATACCCGCAGTTACTTTTGAATTACTGGGGTATCTCTACTTCGGGCGGTGAAAAATCCAAGGCAGACCGCAGGGCACGGAGCAGGCGTTTTAACATCGTAGACTGTTAAATTGTAATTTTAGTCAATTTTCCCTCGATGTGTCCGTTTCTCCTCCCCGTTAAGTAAAAGTGTGCTGTATTCATAATTATTTTTGCTGTATAGCAATTTATTCTTTATTTCAATAAAACATTGGTTTTCTTTGCACCAAACCACTGGTCTCGTTTTGTCTATATCGCTACTGAAATAAGTCCAGCAGTCAGAACCAAGCGGGAAGCGATTCGAACCGCACAGGGCTGGAACAGCTCAGACACACGGCTGACTGACCAGGCAAAAACCCCAAACAAACACCAAAAACCCCCTACACATTGATATATGCCACAAAAAGCAAAGGACCCAGTACTGAGCCCTGCAGAACCCCACTGGAAACAGCCTTCGACCTTTGCTTCCTGCCTCTGAGCCAATTTTGAATCCAACTTGCCACTTTGCCCTGGATCCCATGGGCTTTTACTTTTGTGACCAGTCTGCCATGCAGGACCTTATCAAGGAGGCACTGGAAAAAGGATTCACGAGAGGTTATACCTATCAGGAAAGACTGAACAGGCTGGGGCCCTTTACTCGAGAAAAGGGAAGACTGAGAGGTGACCTAACATTTAAGATTATGAAAGGGGTTTGACAGGGTAGACGTAAAGATGTTTCCACTTGTGGGGGAGTCTAAAACTAGGAGCCATAAATATAAAATAGTCATTAATAAATCCAATATTAACATACAAATTAGGAGCAAGAGTGGGCCATTCGGCCCCTCGAGCCAGCTCCGCCATTCAATAAGATCATTGCTGATCCGATTACTCCACATTCCCGCCTACCCCGATAACCTTTCACCCCCTTGCTTACCAAGAATCTATCTACCTCTGCCTTAAAAATATTCAAAGACTCCGCTTCCACCGCCCTCTGAGGAAGAGAGTTCCAAAGACTCATGACCCTCTGTGAGAAAAAATGTCTCCTCATCTCTGTCTTAAATGGGCGACCCCTTATTTTTAGACAGTGACCCCTAGTTCTAGATTCTTCCACAAGAGGAAACATCCTCTCCACATCCACCCTGTCCAGACCCCTCAGGATCTTATATGTTTCAATCAACTCACCTCTTACTCTTCTAAACTCCAGCGGATACAAGCCTAGCCTGTTCCCAATAGGGAAATCAGGTGAAATTTCTTTACCCAGAGAGTGGTGAGAATGAAGTACTTTTTGAAGTGGAGTCACTGTTGTAATGTAGGAAACGCGGCAGCCAATTTGTGCACAGCAAGCTCCCACAAACAGCAATGTGATTATGACCAGATCATCTGTTCCAGTGAAGCTGATTGAGGGATAAATATTGGCCCCAGGACACTGGGGTGAACTTCCCCCTGCTCTTCTTCGAAATAGTGGCTATGGGATCTTTTACGTCCACCTGAGAGAGCAGACGAGACCTTGGTTTAACGTCTCATCTGAAAAAATGGCACCTCCGACAGTGCAGCACTCCCTCAGCACTGCACTGGAGTGTCAGCCTAGCTTTATGTGCTCAAGTCTCTGGAGTGGGACTTGAACCCACAACCTTCTGACTCAGAGGCACTGGCTGACACTCAGGGTGCATATGGCACTGTAGAAATTTAATTAATTCTTTCTTTCTCTCTCTCTTTCTCTCTCTTTTTTCTTTTTCTTTTCTTTCTCTTTTTTCTTTCTCTCTTTCCTTTCTTTCTCTTTCGTTCTCTCTCTCTCTCTGTTTCTCTCTCTTTCCTTTATTTCTTTCTCTCCTTTTCTTTCTCTCTCTTTTTTCTTTCTTTCTCCCATTTGCTGTCCTTTCTTTCTTTCCTGCTTTCTTTCTTTCTTTCTTTCTTTCTGTCTGTCTTTCTTTCTTTCTTTCTTTCTTTCTTTCTTTCTTTCTCACTCTCTTTCTTTCTTTTCCTTCTTTTCTTTCTTAGGCTTCACCTAACCGCCACGATTTAACAGATCCCCTCTCCCGGTCTTCACGAACATGGCAGCTGTCCTTGGCTGTCGGGCCTGGGGCCTTGTCACGGGGCCTCTGGTTGACAATCAATGATTCTCCATCTATTGGTTCGGTAAGGCGGAGAGGGAGGAGGGGGACGAGGAGGGGGATAAGCCAACAAATTTCAAGGCAACTCTGAATAGGCCGCACACAACAGTTTCCATGGCGACTGAACTTCACTTAGTCCTCTGAAAAATGAAGGATCCCTAACAATAATAGATTTCCTTGGGAATGACACACTGGCTCTATAGAGACAGATGTCCTCTGCTTGTCTTCATTGCTCGCCATGCCCTGGACCCACTCGAGCACTGTTGTGTGACAAATGGCATTTACACACCAGTGTGAAAGACCTTGCAGAATGCCTGCAGTCAACACGTGACTGAAAGAGCCCTAAAGCCAGGAGCTTCATGTCTCTGAGCCCAGACTCTCTCTCCCTATCTCTTCTCGATCCTATTCTTCACCAGTGCTCCTCTGCACTTTCTCACGTACGTCCCTCCAAATCCCCCGGCCTACACACCCTCACTCCTCACTATCTCTCTACCTCAGCCTTTGGGATTCCTCCCCTCCCTCAGCACTGTGGGCTCCTCCCCTCCCTCAGCACTGTGGGACTCCTCCCCTCCCTCAGTCCGGTGGGACTCCTCCCCTCCCTCAGTCCGGTGGGACTCCTCCCCTCCCTCAGTCTCCCCTCCCACAGCACTGTGGGACTCCTCCCCTCCCTCAGTCTCCCCTCCCTCAGCACTGTGGGACTCCTCCCCTCCCTCAGTTTCCTCTCCCTCAGCACTGTGGGACTACTCCCCTCCCTCAGTCTCCCCTCCCTCAGCACTGTGGGATACCTCCCCTCCCTCAGTTTCCTCTCCCTCAGCACTGTGGGACTACTCCCCTCCCACGGTCTCCCCTCCCTCAGCACGGTGGGACTCCTCCCCTCCCTCAGTCTCCCCTCCCTCAGCACTGTGGGACTCCTCCCCTACCTCAGTCTCCCCTCCCTCAGCACTGTGGGACTCCTCCCCTCCTTCAGTCTCCCCTCCCTCAGCACTGTGGGACTACTCCCCTCCCTCAGCACTGTGGGATACCTCCCCTCCCTCAGTTTCCTCTCCCTCAGCACTGTGGGACTACTCCCCTCCCACGGTCTCCCCTCCCTCAGCACGGTGGGACTCCTCCCCTCCCTCAATCTCCCTCCCTCAGCACGGTGGGGCTCCTCCCCTCCCTCAGTCTCCCCTCCCTCAGCACTGTGGGACTCCTCCTCTCCCTCAGTCTCCCCTCCCTCAGCACGGTGGGGCTCCTCCCCTCCCTCAGTCTCCCCTCCCTCAGCACTGTGGGACTCATCCCCTCCCTCGATCTCCCTCCCTCAGCACAGTGGGACTCCTCCCCTCCCTCAGCCTCCCCTCCCTCAGCCTTCCCTCCCTCAGCACTGTGGGACTCCTCCCCTTCCCTCAGTCTCCCCTCCCTCATCACTATGGGACTCCTCCCCTTCCCTCAGTCTCCCCTCCCTCAGCACTGTGGGACTCCTCCCCTCCCTCAGTCTCCCTCCCTCATCACTATGGGACTCCTCCCTGTAGTGTATGTACCTTTAAGAGAGAACTACTTTTACAGCTCCTGTATGCTGTAGTACCGGCAGTGACCACACCTGTATATAAGCCTTGAGCGTGCCTCTGTACTGTCAGTCTTTAGACTATCCTCCTCCAGTAAACACCTGTTGATTGTTAAGTTACAACCTCCGTGCAGTTATTGGAAAACATCATACTTTAAGAATCACGGATTCAACACTCCACTCCCTCAGTCTCCCTCCCTCATCACTATGGGACGCCTCCCCTCCCTCAGCCTCCCTCCCTCATCACTATGGGACGCCTCCCCTCCCTCAGTCTCCCTCCCTCATCACTATGGGACGCCTCCCCTCCCTCAGTCTCACCTCCCTCAGCACTGTGGGACCCCTCTGCTACCTCAGCCTCCCCTCCCTCAGCACTGTGGGACTGCTCCACTCCCTCATCACTGTGGGACACCTCCCCTCCCACAGTCTCCCCTCCCTCAGTCTCCCCTCCCTCAGCACTGTGGGACTCCTCCCCTCCCTCAGCACTGTGGGGCGCGCCCCTCCCTCAGCCTCCCCTTCCTCAGCCTCCCCTCCCTCAGCACTGTGGGACCCCTCTGCTACCTCAGCCTCCCCTCCCTCAGCACTGTGGGACTGCTCCACTCCCTCATCACTGTGGGACACCTCCCCTCCCACAGTCTCCCCTCCCTCAGTCTCCCCTCCCTCAGCACTGTGGGACTCCTCCCCTCCCTCAGTCTCCCTCCCTCAGCACTGTGGGACTCCTCCCCTCCCTCAGTCTCTCTTGCCTCAGCACTGTGGGACTCCTCCCTCCCTCAGTCTCCCCTCCCTCAGCACTGTGGGGCTCCTCCCCTCCCTCAGTCTCTCTTCCCTCAGCACTGTGAGACTCCTCCCTGTGGTGTATGTAACCGTTCCACCTTTAAGAGAACTATTTTAAGAGTTGCACTACTTTATCTTGGCTGCTGTATACTGTAATACCGGTGGTGACCACACCGGTATATAAGTGCTGTGTAATGATTTATTGGGCAGTTCAGCCCGGACCTTCGACTAGTAAAGACCTGTTAAAAGTTACTCTTGTGGTCTGTGTAGTAATTCTCATTATAACACACAGACTTAACAGTGGCGACGAGTACGATCTTACCCTGCGGCAGAGATACATCCAAGGCAGTTGACGGGCGTTGAGAGGAGGCATCCGCCCTCATCATCCTGCTGAGAAAAGACGCAGGTCTGAAGAGCAAAGGAAGAATCCTGACACGAAGTCTTCCATCAGCAACAGGCAGTGATCATCCCTTCTATCACGGTGGTGGGTAAGTCGATCAGCGACGAGCAGCAAGTCGGCCACGTTGGCTGTGAAGTAGGGGAGGGAAAAACGGAGGATATAAGGGCGGAGAACTCGACCACGGCCGGGGGAAAGAGCCGGACAAAAGTCGGGGCCAGAGGCGCTGAGACTGGGCAGCGTAAGGCACGGGAGCCGCGGTGAATGCAAACGCAGCCGGTGTAAAAGACCGGGCTGCAAGCGGGCTGGGAGACGCAACAGCGTCGAGAGAGAGCTCGACCGCGACCGGTGAAAAAGGCCGGGCAGCTACCGAGGCCGCGAGGCGCAGCGACCGGGTCAGCGTAAGGCGCGAGAAAAAAAATTTTTTTTAAAAACCGCGGAGAACTCAGCCGCAGCCGGGGGAAAGGACTGGACTGCAAGAGGGGCTGGGAGGCACGATTTGAAAACCGCTGGGGAGGGCGAACGCAGCAATACGGCAATCGCCATTACGGGGGAGAAAGGCAAACGCGGGAAGCCGCCATTTTCGTAGGCGGGGGAAGAAGACAAGCGCAGGAAACCACCATTTTGAAAAAAAAAGAAAATAAAAGAAAAATTTCTTTTCGTTTCTCAAGAAGATTGCGAGGATGCCTAAGCGTGGTAACATCAACGATTTCGATCCCGATGTTGAAGATTGGGCCACGTATGTAGAACGCATAGAGATATATTATAAGGCAAATAAAATATCAGATGAAGATAAAGCACTAACCTTACTAAACTCAATGGATGCGAAGACATACGGGCTATTGAAGCATCTTCTATCACCAGCTAAACCGGCGGATCAGACTTTCGCTAAAATTGTTGCTGTCCTGAAAAATCATTTGAACCCCACACCGCTGATGTTAGCGGAACGATTTAAATTTTATGCGAGAACGCAACTGAAAGAGGAAAGCAATGCGGAGTATTTAATTGAACTGCGTAAGCTAGCGAAATACTGTCAGTTTGGGGAAAGTCTGACAGAGGCACTGAGAGACAAATTCGTGTGTGGATTGTCGAAAGAAGGAACACAAAAGCGGCTGCTTGAAGAGAATGATCTTACACTTGATAAGGCTGTCACTATTGCAGCATCGCACGAAGCCGCAGCGAGAGGCACTGCGGAAATGCAGCTGAAGGCAGCGGTACTCAGCGTAGATCAAATGGCTTTGGGTACAACGAAATGTTATCGTTGTGGAAAGACAACACACGATCAGAACCAATGCTGGTTTAAAAACCAGGAATGTAGAAAATGTGGCAAGCTTGGTCACATAGCTAAAGTATGCCGGTCAGGGAAGAAGACCAGCAACAAAAAGTCACCGCAGGAAAAGTGCAGAAAGGTACATAAGGTGGCTGAGAAGAGTTCGGATGAACAGAATTTGGATTCAGACTCCAACAGCAAGGAACTGGGTAGTCTGAGAATTCACAATGTGAGTAAGGAAGCTGACCTACAAACTATCTGGGTCACACTGCAGATAGCAGGAGTCCAAGTGAAGATGGAATTGGACACCGGATCGGCGTTGACGGTCATGAATAAGCAAGATTACAAAAGGTTATTCACACATATTCCTCTACGGGATACGGAGATAGTATTGCAGACATACACGGGGCAAAGAGTATACCCCATCGGAAAGATAAAAGTCAAGGTGATACACAAGGGCAAAGAACACCAAGGAATGGACTTATATGTACTACCTGAGGGAGGTCCACCACTTCTGGGACGGGAGTGGATCAGGAAAATAAATATGGACTGGCCCTCCCTAAAAGCAATGACGGTAGATTCCTGAAAAAAAAATGTCAAACCTGAACGATTGTCCAGAATATTGGATGAGGCTAAAGAGGTGTTCCAACAGGGACTGGGAACACTAAGAGGAATTAAGGCAAAAATCAAGATTGCAGAACATGCAAACCCAAAATTTTTCAAAGCCAGACCGGTACCTTATGCGATACGACCTGCTGTGGAAGCTGAGCTGGAAGGGCTAGAACGTTCAGGAGTACTGTCTAAGGTGGACTGGAGTGAATGGGCCACGCCCATTGTTCCCGTCATGAAGCGTTCATCGAGTAACAAGCCAGGGGAACCGGGGAAGGTCCGCATCTGTGAAGACTTCAAGATCACAGTTAATCCGATGCTTCACACGGTGCAATATCCGCTTCCGCGGATTGAGGATATCTTTGCTTCATTGTCTGGTGGGAAACACTTCACCAAGATAGACCTGGCGCAAGCGTACTTACAGATGGAAGTTGAGGAAGAGTCGCGCCAGTATCTCACAATCAACACGCACAGAGGCTTGTATCGATATAATAGACTGGTTTTTGGAGTGGCTTCGGCTCCAGCAATTTGGCAGAGGGCCATGGAGCAGGTATTACAGGGAATTCCAAACACTCAATGTTACTTGGACGATATCCTGATTACAGGAGATGACGATGAGGAACACCTTGCAAATTTGAAACTGGTGCTCACCAGATTGAAGGAATATGGACTTCGAGTTAATCGCCAGAAATGTGAGTTCTTTCAGAAACGGATCTCGTACTGTGGTCATGTCATTGACCAGGAGGGGCTGCACAAGTCACCTGATAAGATCGAAGCTGTTGTGAAGGCTCCCGCTCCAGAAAATGTATCCCAGTTGAGGTCGTTCCTAGGGTTGATTAACTATTACCATAAGTTTCTGCCAAATCTATCCACGGTGCTGCACCCGCTGAATGCTCTTTTGCAGAAAGAAGTACCATGGAAGTGGAGCGAGGACTGTAAGAAGGCCTTTCGCAAAAGCAAGGCATTGATCACCTCAGAGGAAGTGTTGGCTCATTTCAACCCAACGCTACCTATTCGTTTAGCTTGTGATGCTTCTCCTTATGGTATTGGAGCAGTACTCTCACACAAGTTGCCAAATGGCTTGGAAAGGCCAGTCGCATTTGCATCCAGATCATTGACCGCTGAGCGCAACTATGCTCAGATAGATAGGGAGGCTCTCAGCCTGGTGTGGGGAGTAAAGAAGTTTAATCATTACCTGCAGGGCCAGAAGTTTACACTGCTGACAGACCACCAGCCGTTGGTATCCATATTCAACCCTAAAAAGGGCGTTTCCATTATGACAGCGCAAAGGCTACAGAGGTGGTCCCTTTTCCTAGGGGCACACCAATATGACATAGAATACAAAGGATCAAAACAGCATGGGAATGCTGACGGTTTATCGCGCCTACCGTTGCCAACGGTAGAAGAGGCGCCTACAGTGGACCCAGTGGAGATGTTCCACTCAACCATAGTGGAATGTCTACCAGTAACAAATTCTACCATCGAAAAGGAAACGAGAAATGACCCGACTCTCTCACGAGTCTACGATTTAACGGTGAAGGGATGGCCAGCACATGGCGAACCACTGTTGCCAGCATTCTCGCAAAGAAGAGAGCAGCTGTCAGTGTGCCGAGGAACTTTGATGTGTGGATCCAGAGTGGTGATTCCACCCAAACTCCAGCATAAAGTGCTAAAGGAGCTTCACGAGGGGCATCTGGGTGGAGTGAAAATGAAGAACCTAGCCAGAGCGTTTGTGTGGTGGCCAGGTATCGATGGAGACATCGAAGAAATGACCAAGAGCTGTCTAGGATGCCAGAAGGTCCAAAACGCCCCACCACAAGCCCCTCTACATCCATGGGAGTGGCCCTCATCTCCATGGCAAAGGGTACATATCGACTTTGCTGGTCCATTTATGGACTCAATGTTCTTAATCGCGGTGGATGCACACTCCAAGTGGCCGGAGGTAATAAAGATGTCCTCCACCACCACGGAAAAAACCATCACAGTATTAAGGACCATATTTGCCAGGAATGGGCTGCCGGAACAGATCTGTTCTGATAATGGACCGCAATTTGTGTCCGAAGAATTCAGGATGTTCTTAAAAAACAATGGGGTTAAGCACTACACGTCCGCCCCATACCATCCCGCCACCAATGGATTAGCTGAAAGGTTTGTCCAGACCTTCAAGAAGGCCATAAAGGCCATGGGTAATGAAGACATAAATCTACAACATAAGGTAGATAACTTCTTGTTGGCGTACAGGAATGCAACACATGTGGTTACAAACCAAACTCCCGCCATGATGTTTTTCAATAGAAGACTAAGATGCCGGCTGGATTTGATCAAGCCAAACATCAGAAGCGACGTGGAGAACCAGCAATTTCAAGGCATGAATGAAAGGCCAACTAGAACCTTCCAGATAGGTCAACAAGTTTTGGCCCGGGACTACCGTACCGAGAAATGGCAGCCTGGAACTATTTGCACACGACTAGGACCGCTGATGTATACCGTAGACATTGGTGAAAGCATAATAAGGCGCCATGTTGACCAGATCATAGAGTCATCCGAAAAGGGACAATCTACTCCACAACTCTATACGCCTAATGATGAAGCAGAGATACCCATAGTATCTACCTCCGATCCGGTGATACTGGAATCAGATGAACCCGACACTGGCATTCAAGCCGAATCGACCTTGCCAAAAGAACCTACTACACCACCGAAACCTACTACACCACCGAGGCGTTATCCGGACCGAGTCAGGAAGCCTCCAGAGAGACTGAATCTGTGAACTGTTTTTACATGAAGTTGTGTATATAGGTTATTATGTTATGTTAATGGGGAATATATACTGTTAAGCTAAAAAGGGAGGATTGTGGTGTGTGTAACCATTCCACCTTTAAGAGAACTATTTTAAGAGTTGCACTACTTTATCTTGGCTGCTGTATACTGTAATACCGGTGGTGACCACACCGGTATATAAGTGCTGTGTAATGATTTATTGGGCAGTTCAGCCCGGACCTTTGACTAGTAAAGACCTGTTAAAAGTTACTCTTGTGGTCTGTGTAGTAATTCTCATTATAACACACAGACTTAACACTCCCCTCCCTCAGTCTCCACTCCCTCAGCACTGTGGGACTCCTCCCCTCCCTCAGCGCTGTGGGACTCCTCCCCTCCCTCAGTCTCTCTTCCCTCAGTACTGTGGGACTTCTCCCCTCCCTCAGCCTCCCCTCGCTCAGCATGGTGGGACTCCTCCCCACCCTCAGCACTGTGGGACTCGTCCCCTCCCTCAGTCTCCCCTCCCTCAGCATGGTGGGTCTCCTCCCCACCCTCAGTCTCCCAGCCTCACTCTCCCCTCCCTCAGAACTGTGGGACTCCTCCCCTCCCTCAGTCTCCCCTCCCTCAGTACTGCGGGACTCCTCCCCTCCATCAGTCTACCCTCCCTCAGTCTCCCCTCCCTCAGCACTGTGGGACTTCTCCCCTCCCTCAGCCTCCCCTCGCTCAGCAAGGTGGGACTCCTCCTCACCCTCAGCACTGTGGGACTCGTCCCCTCCCTCAGTCTCCCCTCCCTCAGCATGGTGGGTCGCCTCCCCTCCCTCAGTCTCCCAGCCTCACTCTCCCCTCCCTCAGAACTGTGGGTCTCCTCCCCTCCCTCAGTCTCGCCTCCCTCAGTACTGTGGGACTCCTCCCCTCCATCAGTCTACCCTCCCTCAGTCTCCCCTCCCTCAGCACTATGGGACTCCTCCCCTCCCTCCGTCTCCCTCCCTCAGTCTCCCTCCCTCAGTCTCCCTCCCTTAGCACTGTGGGACTCCTCCCCTCCCTCAGCACTGTGGGGCTCCTCCCCTCCCTCAGTCTCACCTCCTTCAGCACTGTGGGACTGCTTCCCTCCCTCAGCACTGTGGGACGCACCCCTCCCTCAGCCTCCCCTCCCTCAGCCTCCCCTCCCTCAGCACTGTGGGACCCCTCTGCTCCCTCAGCCTCCCCTCCCTCAGCACTGTGGGACTGCTCCCCTCCCTCATCACTGTGGGACACCTCCCCTCCCACAGTCTCCCCTCCCTCAGTCTCACCTCCCTCAGCACTGTGGGACTCCTTCCCTCCCTCAGCACTGTGGGACGCACCCCTCCCTCAGCCTCCCCTCCCTCAGCCTCCCCTCCCTCAGCACTGTGGGACCCCTCTGCTCCCTCAGCCTCCCCTCCCTCAGCACTGTGGGACTGCTCCCCTCCCTCATCACTGTGGGACACCTCCCCTCCCACAGTCTCCCCTCCCTGAGTCTCACCTCCCTCAGCACTGTGGGACTCCTCCCCTCCCTGAGTCTGTCCTCCCTCATCACTATGGGACTCCTCCCCTCCCTCAGCACTCTGGGACTCCTCCCCTGCCTCAGTCTCCCTCCCTCATCACTATGGGATTCCTCCCCTCCCTCAGAACTATGGGACTCCTCCCTCCCTCAGTCTCCACTCCCTCAGCACTGTGGGACTCCTCCCCTCTGTTGGATCCGTGGTTCAGTGGATATGCTGTTATCAAATAATCACACGGATGCTGTACATTAACAATAGACAGGTCTTTACTGGAGGTGGGTAGTCTCAAGACTGGGGGTACAGAGGCATGCGCAAAGCTTATATACCGGTGTGGTCACTGCCGGTACTACAGTATACAGGAGCTGTAAAAGTAGTTCTGACTTAAAGGCACATGCACTACAATTCCTCCCCTTTTAGATTAGTAGTACCCCTAATATTCAAATAACAATTAACATTTCAACATGTACATTAAACAACAAAAGTCCATATATAGATTCAGTCTTTGGGGCGGCTTCCTGGCCCTTTTGGGACAGCGCCTTTCCGGAGGTTCTTGTTCTTGGTGCAGAGACGATTCTGACCCCTTTTCATCGGGTAGTTCATCGGGTTCCACTGCTACTGGGTCTGAAGTAGATGCTACCGGTATGTCGGGTTCATCCCCAGGTACTCGAGACATGGGGTTGACGCGTTCCTGTGACGCTAAGATCTGATCGACGTGGCGTCTCACAATGTTCTCCCCAACATCCACGGTGTACATTAATGGCCCCTGCCTTGTACATATCGTTCCGGGTTGCCATTTCTCTGTTCGATAGTCACGGGCCAAGACGGGTTGCCCTACATTGAAGCTCCTTGTCGGCTTCTCATTGATGTGCTGGAATTGTTTGTCCTCACCATTTCTTCGCACATTTGGTCTGAGCAAGTCCAGACGAGATCTCAACCTTCGGTTAAAGAACATCATGGCCGGGGTTTGGTTGGTAACTGCATGTGTCGCGTTTCGGTAGGCTAATAAGAAATTGCCCATCTTATGCTGTAGTGGAATTTCATCGGCGCACATGGCCTTTATCGCCTTCTTAAAGGTTTGTACGAACCTCTTAGCCAATCCATTTTTGGCTGGATGATACGGGGCGGATGTGTAATGCCTTACCCCATTCCTTCTCATAAATTTTTGGAACTCGTCGGACACAAACTGTGGTCCATTATCAGAGCAAATCTGCTCTGGCAAACCATTTCTGGCAAATATGGTCTGTAGGACTGCAATCGTTTTCTCTGTAGTGGTTGAAGACATTTTTATCACCTCAGGCCACTTTGAATGAGCATCCACTGCTATTAAGAACATTGAGTCCATGAATGGACCAGCAAAATCAATATGCACCCGTTGCCATGGAGAGGAGGGCCACTCCCATGGGTGCAGAGGCGCATGTGGTGGTGCATTTTGGACCTTCTGGCGTCCTAAGCAGCTCTAAGTTAGGTCTTCGATTTGTTGATCGATTCCCAGCCACCACACATAAGCCCTAGCAAGGCTTTTCATTTTCACTCCCCCCAGATGACCTTCAAGTAGCTCATTTAGCACTCTCTCCCTTAACTTGGGTGGAATCACCACTCTGGATCCACACATCACTGTCCCCTGGCATACTGTTGCCAGCATTCTCATCCAGCATTCTGGATGAGAATGCTGGCAACAGTGAGTCGCCATGTGTTGGCCATCCCCTCACCGTCAATTCATATACCCGCGACAGCATCGGATCATTACGGGTCTCCTTCTCTATATCCGCGTTTGTTACTGGCAATCGTTCAATTATTGACGAATAAAATATCTCGATACGGTCCATTGCTAGTGCTTCCTCCACAGTAGGCAATGGCAGGCGCGATAGCCCATCAGCGTTCCCATGCTGTTTCGTGCCTTTATATTCTATTTCATATTGATTCGCCCCTAGAAACAGGGACCATCTTTGTAACCGCTGTGCAGTCATCACTGGAACGCCCTTCTTAGGATTAAAGATGGAGACAAGTGGTTGGTGGTCAGTCAGCAAGGTGAACTTCTGCCCATGCAGATAGTGGTTGAATTTTTTTACTCCCCATACTAGGCTGAGGGCCTCCCTGTCAATCTGGGCGTAGTTGCGCTCGGCTGAGGTCAGTGACCGAGATGCAAAGGCTACTGGCCTCTCCAACCCGTCTGGGAATTTGTGCGACAGCACTGCTCCAATACCATAGGGTGATGCATCACATGCCAAACGAATTGGTAGTGCTGGGTTGAAATGGGCCAACACCTCTTTTGATGTGATCAATTCTTTACACTTCTGGAAAGCTCGTCTACGTTCGTCATCCCACTTCCATGGTATCCCTGTTTGCAGTAGGGTGTTCAGTGGGTGTAATACCGTAGACAAATTTGGTAAGAACTTATGGTAGTAGTTTACCAGCCCAAGGAACGGCCTCAGTTGTGACACATTTTCCGGTGCTGGAGCCTTGACTACAGCCTCAATCTTCTCAGGGGACTTATGTAACCCCTCTTCATCGATGACGTGGCCACAATACGAGAACTGTCTCTGGAAAAACTCGCACTTGTGGCGATTAGCTCGTAGCCCATACTCCTTTAATCTGGTGAGCACCTTCTCCAAGTTGACGAGGTGATCACCGTCATTTTCGCCCGTGACCAAGATGTCGTCCAAATAACACTGGGTCCCTGGAAACCCTTGCAGGACCTGATCCATCGCCCTTTGCCAGATAGCCGGAGCCGAGGCTACTCCAAACACCAGCCGGTTGTATTGATAGAGACCTTTATGAGTGTTGATCGTAAGGTATTGTTTCGAAGCTTCTTCTACCTCCATTTGCAAGTGCACCTGGGCTAGATCAATTTTGGTGAAGCGTTTACCTCCAGATAGCGAGGCGAAAATATCCTCAATTCATGGAAGCGGATATTGTACCTTGTGAAAGATTGGGTTCACTGTCACCTTAAAATCCCCACAGATGCAGACCTTCTTTGGTTCCCCAGGCGTATTACTCAACGGCCTCTTCATTACAGGAACGATGGGTGTAGCCCACTCGCTCCAGTCCACTTTGGACAGTACTCCTGAACGTTCCAAACCTTCCAGCTCTGCTTCAACAGCTGGTCTGATCGCATAAGGCACTGGTCTGGCCTTCAGAAACTTTGGGCTTGCATTTTCCTCTATTTTAATCATTGCTGTTATTCCTTTTAGTGTTCCTAGTCCCTCCTGGAACACTTCTTTTGCGTCAGTTAGCGTTTTTGACAGTCGTCCAGGTGTGACGTCGTCATCCTTTTTGGCCTCAACCTTCAGTGCCTGTATGGAATGCCAATCTAATTGTATCTTCCGGATCCATTCACGTCCTAGCAGTGGTGGTCCTCCATCTGGCAATCCATTTTAGGTATTTCCTGGCCTTTATATGTCACTTTCACCCTTATTTTTCCTTTGGGGTAGACTTTTTGCCCCGTATACGTCTTCAAGACAATCTCTGTAGCTTTCAAGGGTATGTGTGAAAATAGCCGCTTGTAGTCTCTTTGATTTATGACTGTTAGAGCTGACCCTGTGTCCAATTCCATTTTCACTTGGACTCCGTCTATCTTGAGTGTAACCCAGATAGTCTGGTGATCCTCCATTTCGGTTACCTTATGTAGTTTCAGACAACCCAGCTCCTTGCTTCCGGAGTCTGTGTCACTTTTCTGTTCATCTGAACCACTGTCCATCACCTGGTGTACCTTTTTGTACTTCTCCTGTGGAGATTTCTTACTGCTGGTTTTCTTCCCAGACCTGCAGACTGTTGCTATGTGTCCTGCTTTCCCACACTGTCTGCACACTTGGTCCTTGAACCAACAATCTTTCTGGTCATGTGTTGTTCTGCCGCAGCGATAGCACTTCCCTATTCCATAGGACATTTCATTGGTGCCATATTCTTGCGGTCTCCGTTGTATCTCTGCAGCGCCCCTTGCGGCTGCTTCGTGTGATACTGCCATACTGAAAGCTTTGTCCAGCGTAAGGTCCTTTTCTGATAGAAGCCGTTTCTGGGTTCCTTCACTTTGTAGCCCACACACAAACTTGTCCCTTAACGTATCTGCTAGTCCCGCTCCAAACTGGCAGTGTTTCGATAGCTTGCGCAGTTCCGTTAGGTACTCAGCATTGCTTTCGTCTTTGTGTTGGTTCCTTTTATGGAACTTAAATCGTTCTGCTATCAGCAGCGGTGTGGCGTTTTTCTACTATGCTTTCAAAATTCTTGTTTACCGGCTTCTCTGGGGTTATTAGATTTCGCAGTAACCCATAAGTTTTTGCACCCATGGAATTTAACAGAACCAGTGCTTTATTAGCATCTGGCACTTCATTCGCCCTGCAGTACACCTCAATACGTTCCACATATGTCGCCCAATCTTCGACTTCATTGTCGAACGTAGAGATACTGCCACTCTTCGGCATCCTTGGGTGTGAGTTAACTGTCAAAAATGGCGCCTCCCGTGCTTCCCCTTCTTCTCCGCTGGCACAAAATGGCATCTCCCGCGCTTTCCTTCCTTCCCGCGCTCGCCCTTCTTCTCCGCTGCGGCTTCTAAAAATGGCGCCTCCCGCACTCTTCCTTCTTCTCCGCGGCTCAATGGCGTCTCCCGCGCTCCCCTTTCTTCGCCCCGCGGACCCTGTTCAGCCCGTGAGCCCTGGCTGTGCTCTGCGCGTTCTTCTTTTTATATTTTTTGACGCCGCTCAGTCTAGAACCCGCCTGTTTCTTTACCCTCTCTCTCTCTCCGGTTTGTTCTCTTTTTCTCGACGCCGCTCGGTGTTCAACCCCTGGCTGCACCCTGCGCTCTTCACCCTCTGTCTTACCCCGTCGACGCTGCTCGGCTTTCTCTCCGCCGTTGGTCGGCTCCAGCCGCCGCTGCTCGGGAAGGGTCTGCGCTGGACCTGTCGTCGGTCTCTTGCTGCTCGTCGTGGCTGGGGAACCAAGCCCGGCTCTCCACAGCCTCCCCTGCGAAGTTCAATCTCTGCCTGACTGCTGGGCGGTTGCTCGTGGTTGACGCCCGTGTTCCTGGCCTCGACTATTTTTTTTTTTATGTTGCAGGTAGATTCGAATCGACACTCGTCGCCACTGTTGGATACGTGGTTCAGTGGATATGCTGTTATCAAATAATCACACGGATGCTGTATATTAACAATAGACAGGTCTTTACTGGAGGAGGGTAGTCTCAAGACTGTGGGTATAGAGGCATGCGCAAAGCTTATATACCGGTGTGGTCACTGCTGGTACTACAGTACACAGGAGCTGTAAAAGTAGTTCTGACTTAAAGGCACATACACTACACCCTCCCTCAGCACTGTGGGACTCCTCCCCTCTGTCACTCTCCCCTCCCTCAACACTGTGGGACTCCTCCCCTCCCTCAATCTCCATTCACTCAATCTCCCCTCCCTCAGCACTGTGGGACACCTCCCCTCCCACAGTCTCCCCTCCCTCAGTCTCCCCTCCCAAAGCACGGTGGGACACCTCCCCTCCATAAGTCTCACCTCCCTCAGCACTGTGGGACTCCTCCCCTCCCTGAGTCTGTCCTCCCTCAGCACTCTGGGACTCCTCCCCTGCCTCAGTCTCCCTCCCTCATCACTATGGGATTCCTCCCCTCCCTCAGAACTATGGGACTCCTGCCTCCCTCAGTCTCCACTCCCTCAGCACTGTGGGACTCCTCCCCTCTGTTGGATCCGTGGTTCAGTGGATATGCTGTTATCAAATAATCACACGGATGCTGTACATTAACAATAGACAGGTCTTTACTGGAGGAGGGTAGTCTCAAGACTGGGGGTACAGAGGCATGCGCAAAGCTTATATACCGGTGTGGTCACTGCTGGTACTACAGTATACAGGAGCTGTAAAAATAGTTCTGACTTAAAGGCACATGCACTACAATTCCTCCCCTTTTAGATTAGTAGTACCCCTAATATTCAAATAACAATTAACATTTCAACATGTACATTAAACAACAAAAGTCCATTTATAGATTCAGTCTTTGGGGCGGCTTCCTGGCCCTTTTGGGACAGCGCCTTTCCGGAGGTTCTTGTTCTTGGTGCAGAGACGATTCTGACCCCTTTTCATCGGGTAGTTCATCGGGTTCCACTGCTACTGGGTCTGAAGTAGATGCTACCGGTATGTCGGGTTCATCCCCAGGTACTCGAGACATGGGGTTGACGCGTTCCTGTGACGCTAAGATCTGATCGACGTGGCGTCTCACAATGTTCTCCCCAACATCCACAGTGTACATTAATGGCCCCTGCCTTGTACACATCGTTCCGGGTGCCATTTCTCTGTTCGATAGTCACGGGCCAAGACTGGTTGCCCGACATTGAAGCTCCTTGTCGGCTTCTCATTGATGTGCTAGAATTGTTTGTCCTCAACATTTCTTCGCACATTTGGTCTGAGCAAGTCCAGACGACATCTCAACCTTCGGTTAAAGAACATCATGGCCGGGGTCTGGTTGGTAGCTGCATGTGTCGCGTTTCGGTAGGCTAATAAGAAATTGTCCATCTTATGCTGTAGTGGAATTTCATCGTCGCACATGGCCTTTATCGCCTTCTTAAAGGTTTGTACGAACCTCTTAGCCAATCCATTTTTGGTTGGAGGATACGGGGCGGATGTGTAATGCCTTACCCCATTCCTTCTCATAAATTTTTGGAACTCGTCGGACACAAACTGTGGTCCATTATCAGAGAAAATCTGCTCTGGCAAACCGTTTCTGGCAAATATGGTCCGTAGGACTGCAATCGTTTTCTCTGTAGTGGTTGAAGACATTTTTATCACCTCAGGCCACTTTGAATGAGCATCCACTGCTATTAAGAACATTGAGTCCATGAATGGACCAGCGAAATCAATATGCACCCGTTGCCATGGAGAGGAGGGCCACTCCCATGGGTGTAGAGGGGCATGTGGTGGTGCATTTTGGACCTTCTGGCATCCTAAGCAGCTCTTACTTAGGTCTTCGATTTGTTGATCGATTCCCAGCCACCACACATAAGCCCTAGCAAGGCTTTTCATTTTCACTCCCCCCAGATGACCTTCAAGTAGCTCATTTAGCACTCTCTCCCTTAACTTGGGTGGAATCACCACTCTGGATCCACACATCACTGTCCCCTGGCATACTGACAGCTGTTCTCTTCTGGATGAGAATGCTGGCAACAGTGAGTCGCCATGTGTTGGCCATCCCCTCACCGTCAATTCATATACCCGTGACAGCGTCGGATCATTGCGGGTCTCCTTCTCTATATCTGCGTTTGTTACTGGCAATCGTTCAATTATTGACGAATAAAATATCTCGATACGGTCCACTGCTAGTGCTTCCTCCACAGTAGGCAGTGGCAGGCGCAAAAGCCCATCAGCGTTCCCATGCTGTTTCGTGCCTTTATATTCTATTTCATATTGATTCGCCCCTAGAAACAGGGACCATCTTTGTAACCGCTGTGCAGTCATCACTGGAACACCCTTCTTAGGATTAAAGGTGGAGACAAGTGGTTGGTGGTCAGTCAGCAAGGTGAACTTCTGCCCATGCAGACAGTGGTTGAATTTTTTTACTCCCCATACTAGGCTGAGGGCCTCCCTGTCAATCTGGGCGTAGTTGCGCTCGGCTGAGGTTAGTGACCGAGACGCAAAGGCTACTGGCCTCTCCAACCCGTCTGGGAATTTGTGCGACAGCACTGCTCCAATACCATAGGGTGATGCATCACATGCCAAACGAATTGGTAGTGCTGGGTTGAAATGGGCCAACACCTCTTTTGACGTGATCAATTCGTTACACTTCTGGAAAGCTCGTCTACGCTCGTCATCCCACTTCCATGGTATCCCTGTTTGCAGTAGGGTGTTCAGTGGGTGTAATACTGTAGACAAATTTGGTAAGAACTTATGGTAGTAGTTTACCAGCCCGAGGAACGACCTCAGTTGTGACACATTTTCCGGTGCTGGAGCCTTGACTACTGCCTCAATCTTCTCAGGGGACTTATGTAACCCCTCTTCATCGATGACGTGGCCACAATACGAGATCTGTCTCTGGAAAAACTCGCACTTGTGGCGATTAGCTCGTAGCCCATACTCCTTTAATCTGGTGAGCACCTTCTCCAAGTTGGCGAGGTGATCACCGTCATTTTCGCCCGTGACCAAGATGTCGTCCAAATAACACTGGGTCTCTGGAATCCCTTGCAGGACCTGATCCATCGCCCTTTGCCAGATAGCCGGAGCCGAGGCTACTCCAAACACCAGCCGGTTGTATTGATAGAGACCTTTATGAGTGTTGATCGTAAAGTATTGTTTCGAAGCTTCTTCTTCCTCCATTTGCAAGTGCACCTGGGCTAGATCAATTTTGGTGAAGCGTTTACCTCCAGATAGCGAGGCGAAAATATCCTCAATTCATGGAAGCGGATATTGTACCTTGTGAAGGACTGGGTTCACTGTCACCTTAAAATCCCCACAGATGCGGACCTTCTTTGGTTCCCCAGGCGTATTACTCAACGACCTCTTCATTACAGGAACGATGGGTGTAGCCCACTCGCTCCAGTCCACTTTGGACAGTACTCCTGAACGTTCCAAACCTTCCAGCTCTGCTTCAACAGCTGGTCTGATCGTATAAGGCACTGGTCTGGCCTTCAGAAACTTTGGGCTTGCATTTTCCTCTATTTTAATTGTTGCTGTTATTCCTTTTTAGTGTTCCTAGTCCCTCCTGGAACACTTCTTTTGCGTCAGTTAGCATTTTTGACAGTCGTCCAGGTGTGACGTCGTCATCCTTTTTGGCCTCAACCTTCAGTGCCTGTATGGAATGCCAATCTAAAGCTTATATACCGGTGTGGTCACTGCCGGTACTACAGTACACAGGAGCTGTAAAAGTAGTTCTGACTTAAAGGCACATACACTACACCCTCCCTCAGCACTGTGGGACTCCTCCCCTCTGTCACTCTCCCCTCCCTCAACACTGTGGGACTCCTCCCCTCCCTCAATCACCATTCCCTCAATCTCCCCTCCCTCAGCACTGTGGGACTGCTCCCCTCCCTCAGCACTGTGGGACTCCTCCCCTCTCTGAGCACTGTGGGACTCCTCCCCACCCTCAGCCTCCCCTCCCTCAGCACTGTGGGACTCCTCTCCTCCCTCAGTCTCCCCTCCTTCAGCACTGTGGGACTCCTCCCCACCCTCAGCCTCCCCTCCCTCAGCACTGTGGGACTCCTCTCCTCCCTCAGTCTCCCCTCCCTCAGCACTGTGGGACTCCTCCCTCCCTCAGTCTCCCCTCCCTCAGCACTGTGGGACTCCTCCCCACCCTCAGTCTCCCCTCCCTCAGCACTGTGGGACTCCTCTCCTCCCTCAGTCTCCCCTCCCTCAGCACTGTGGGACTCCTCCCTCCCTCAGTCTCACCTCCCTCAGCACTGTGGGACAACTCCCCTCCCTCAGTATCCTCTCCCTCAGCACTGTGGGACTCCTCCCCTCCCTCAGTCTCCCCTCCCTCATCATTGTGGGACTCCTCCCCTCCCTCAGCACTGTGGGACTCCTAGCCTCCCTCAGCACTGTGGGACTCCTCCCCTCCCTCAGCACTGTGGGACTCCTAGCCTCCCTCAGCACTGTGGGACTCCTAGCCTCCCTCAGCACTGTGGGACTCCTCCCCTCCCTCAGTCTCCCCTCCCTCAGCACTGTGGGTCTCCTCCCCTCCCTCAGCACTGTGGGACTCCTCCCCTCCCTCAGTCTCCCCTCCCTCAGCAGTGTCGAACTCCTCCCCTCCCTCAGCACTGTGGGACTCCTCCCCTCCCTCAGCACTGTGGGACGCCTCCTCTCCCTCAGTCTCCCCTCCCTCAGCACTGTGGGGCTCCTCCCTGTAATGTATGTACCTTTAAGGGGAGAACTACTTTTTACAGCTCCTGTATATTGTAGTACCGGCAGTGACAACACCTGTATATAAACCCTGAGTAGTGATCTGTACAGTTAGTTCTAGAGTAACCCTCATTCAGTAAACACCTGTTGTACCGTTTCTCCTGCAGTCTGTATCTTATTATACACAGACACAACATTGGCGACGAGCAGATTCGAACCTACCTGCAACTCTGCATCACCTCCCAGGGATTCGCTCCTGGAGAACAGTGGAAGAAGGTCGAGTCCAGAGGCACGGGCGTCGACCACGGGCAACCGCCCAGTTATCCAGCGGAGATTTGAGCATCGCAGGGGAGGCTGTCGAGAGCCAGGCTTGGCTTTCCAGTCATGGTGGTCCAGCGAAACGGGCTGGCAACAGGTACTGCGCAGACCCTTCCTGGACAGCGGCGGCTAGAGCCGACCAAGCGGCACAGAAAAAGGCCGAGCAGCGTCGACGGGGTAGAGAGAGAGGGCAGAGTGCACAGGGCACAGCCGGTGTTCAGGACTGAGCGGCGTCAACGGGGAGAGAGACGAGAGAGAGCAGAGCGCAGCCGGTGTTCAAGGGCCGAGCAGCGTCAACGGGGGAGAGAGGCGCGCAGAGCGCAGCCGGTGTTCAAGGGCCGAGCAGCGTCAACGGGGGAGAGAGGCGCGCAGGAAAACACGAGGCGCTGCCATTGCCACGAGGACCGCAGAGAGCGGCATTGGCAGCAGCGCAGGAGCAGTGCATGAAACCCACAGGGCGTCGCCATTTGCCACGAGGACCGCCGAGAGCGGCGTTGGCAGCAGCGCGGGAGACGCCATTTCAAATCGCAGCGGGGAAGAAAGAAAAGCGCGGGAGACGCCATTTTAAGCCACAGCGGGGAAGAAAGGAAAGCGCGGGAGATGCCATTTTAAGCCAGTCTAACCACACCCAAAAATGCCGAAGAGTGGCAGTATCACAGCGTTTGACAATGAAGTCGAAGATTGGACGACATATGTCGAACGCATAGAAGTATACTGCAAGGCGAATTAAGTGCCAGATGACAAGAAAGCGCTGGTATTGTTGAATTCAATGGGTGCAAAAATGTATGGCTTACTATGAAACCTAATAACCCCAGAGAAGCCAGTAGAAAAGGATTTTGAAAACATAGTGTCAATCCTACAGGACCACTTAAACCCCACACCGCTGCTGATAGCAGAAAGATTTAAGTTTCACAAAAGGAACCAGCATAAAGATAAAAGTAATGCTGAGTATTTAACGGAACTGCGCAAGCTATCGAAACACTGCCAGTTTGGAATGGGACTAGCAGATACTTTAAGGGACAAGTTTGTGTGTGGGTTTCAAAGTGAAGGAACCCAGAAACGGCTTCTATCAGAAAAGGATCTTACGCTGGACAAGGCTTTCAGCATTGCAGTATCACACGAAGCAGCAGCACGGGGCGCGGCAGAGATACAACGGAGACCGCAAGAATATGGCACAAATGAAATGTCATACGGAACAGTGAAGTGCTATGGCTGTGGCAGAACAACACACGACCATAATGATTGCTGGTTCAAGGACAAAGTTTGCAGACAGTGTGGAAAAGTAGGACACATAGCAAGAGTCTGCAGGTCGGGAAAGAAAACCAGCAGCAAGAAATCTCCACAGGAGAAGTACAAGAAGGTACATAAGGTGACGGAGAGTAGTTCAGACGAACAGAAAAGTGATACAGACTCCGCAAGCAAGGAGCTGGGTTGTCTGAAACTACATAATGTGATCAAAACGGAGGATCACCAAACTATCTGGGTCACGCTCAAGATAGCCGGAGTCCAAGTGAAAATGGAATTGGACACAGGATCAGCCCTAACAGTCATAAACCGAAGGGACTACAAGCGGCTATTCTCACATATACCCTTGAGCGATACAAAGATTGTCTTGAAGACGTACACGGGGCGAAAAGTCTACCCCAAAGGAAAAATAAGGGTGAACGTTATATATAACGGCAAGGAAACACCAAAAATGGACCTATATGTATTGCCAGATGGAGGACCACCACTACTAGGACGTGAATGGATCCGAAAGATACAGCTAGATTGGCATTCCATACAAGCACTGACTATAGATGCCAAAAAGGATGATGACGTCACACCTGGACGACTATCAAAAATGCTAACTGACGCACAAGAAGTGTTCCAGCAGGGACTCGGAACACTAAAAGGCATAACAGCGATGATCAAAAGAGAGGAAAATGCAAGCCCAAAGTTTTTTAAGGCCAGACCGGTACTATTCTGCCCTCGCAGCGCATTCCTATGCAGAGCTAGACAGGTAGCTAACAACTTGATATCTTCCCATAAAAATCACAAGGCTTGCCTTTTCTTGTAAAACTTTACTGAAAGATTCTTATTGTGAAACTGAAATACAACACAGAAATGGAAGCACACATTAGTATACAAGCACATAACTGATATGTATACACAAATTTAGGTACGCCTGAGCAACACAGTACATTTGGCATGTAAATTACCAAACACGTGGAAACACAGCTTACTGTGAATATACATTTAGCAAACTGGAAGGCATTCTCTTTAAATTAGCCCTGTACATAGTGCATCAAAATACAGCTACTAGTTAACCAGCTAGACAGAGAGCGAGCACTTCATGGCTAGCTGTGTAAGTTTGCTTACAGAAAAAAGTTACAAACTAAACATTTTCTGCAAAATATAGTGCACACTAATCATCAATAACATTCTCAAGTACTTACAGACAAATAATATCCAAGACTCAAGCGTGGCAACAATATAACTTCCCAGACCATGTGTGGCTGTAGGTCTGTGATGTACAGTAGTTTACTTTACTGCACTTACTGTGCTTTACTGCACTTTACTGCGCTTTTACTGCAGTTGCTAGGTACCAAATATCCACTAGGTGGCGGCACACAATGGGAATCGACCCAACTTACTCAAACCCCTGAATTAACTGGAAAGCTAACATAAATTGCTACAGAAAGACAGCACAGGTACCTTATGCGATCCGCCCAGCCGTCGAAGCAGAGCTGGAAGGTTTGGAACGTTCAGGAGTACTGTCCAAAGTGGACTGGAGCGAGTGGGCTACACCCATCGTTCCTGTAATGAAGAGGTCGTTGAGTAATACGCCTGGGGAACCAAAGAAGGTTCGCATCTGTGGGGACTTTAAGGTGACAGTGAACCCAGCCCTTCACACTGTACAATATCCGCTTCCGCGGATTGAAGATATTTTCGCCTCGCTATCTGGAGGGAAACGCTTCACTAAGATTGATCTGGCCCAGGCGTACTTGCAAATGGAGGTAGAAGAAGCCTCGAAAGAGTACCTCACGATCAGCACTCATAAAGGTCTCTACCAATACAATCGGCTGGTGTTCGGGGTAGCATCAGCTCCGGCTATTTGGCAAAGGGCAATGCAATAAGTCCTGCAAGGGATTCCAGGGACCCAGTGTTATTTGGACGACATCCTGGTCACGGGCGAAAATGACAGTGATCACCTCGCCAACCTGGAGCAGGTGCTCACTAGATTGAAGGAATATGGGCTCCGAGCTAATCGCCACAAATGCGAGTTTTTCCAGAAGCAGATCTCGTATTGTGGCCACGTTATTGATAAAGAGGGGTTACATAAGTCCCCTGAAAAGATTGAGGCAGTAGTCAAGGCTCCAGCACCGGAAAATGTGTCACAACTGAGGTCGTTCCTCGGGCTAGTGAACTACTACCATAAGTTCTTGCCGAATTTGTCCACCGTACTACACCCACTGAACACCCTACTGCAAACAGGGGTACCATGGAAGTGGAGTGACGAATGTAAACGAGCTTTCCAGAAGAGCAAAGCATTGATCACATCAAAAGAGGTATTGGCTCATTTCAACCCAGCACTACCAATTCGGTTGGCATGTGATGCATCACCCTATGGCATTGGAGCGGTGCTGTCGCACAAATTCCAGGACGGCTCGGAGAGGCCAGTAGCCTTTGCGTCTCGGTCACTAACCTCAACCAAGCGTAACTACGCCCAGATTGACAGGGAGGCCCTCAGCCTAGTGTGGGGAGTGAAAAAGTTCAATCACTATCTGCACGGGCAGAAGTTCACCTTGCTGACTGACCACCAACCACTTGTCTCCATCTTTAATCCAAAGAAGAGCGTTCTGGTGATGAATGCGCAACGGCTACAAAGATGGTCCCTTTTTCTAGGGGCGCACCAATATGAAATCGAGTATAAGGGCACGAAACAGCATGGAAACGCTGATGGGCTATCACGCCTGCCACTGCCTACTGCGGAGGAAGCACCAGCAGTGGATCCTGTCGAAATATTTCATTCGACTATAATTGAATGCTTGCCAGTAACTAACGCTGGTATAGAGAAGGAGACCCGAAATTACCCGACACTGTCTCGGGTATATGACTTGACGGTGAAGGGATGGCCAGCACGTGGCGACTCACTGTTGCCAGCATTCTCATCCAGAAGAGAACAGCTGTCAGTATGCCAGGGGACCTTGATGTGTGGATCTAGAGTGGTGATTCCACCCAAGTTAAGGGAGAGAGTGCTAAATGAGCTACTTGAAGGTCATCTGGGGGGAGTGAAAATGAAAAGCCTTGCTAGGGCTTATGTGTGGTGGCCGGGAATCGATCAACAAATCGAAGACCTAACTAAGAGCTGCTTAGGATGCCAGAAGGTCCAAATGCACCACCACATGCCCCTCTACACCCATGGGAGTGGCCCTCATCTCCATGGCAACGGGTGCATATTGATTTTGCTGGTCCATTCATGGACTCAATGTTTTTAATAGCCGTGGATGCGCACTCAAAATGGCCTGAAGTGATCAAAATGTCCTCCACCACCACGGAGAAAACTATTGCAGTTCTACGGACCATTTTTGGCAGGAACGGCTTGCCAGAGCACATTTGCTCTGATAACGGACCACAGTTTGCGTCTGAAGAGTTCCGAAGATTTATGAAAAGGAATGGGGTAAGGCATGACACATCCGCCCCGTATCATCCAGCCACAAATGGATTGGCTGAGAGGTTCGTACAAACCTTTAAAAAGCAGTAAAGGCCATGTGCGATGATGACATTCCACTGCAGCATAAGGTGGACAATTTCCTGTTAGCCTACAGAAATGCGACACATGCAGTCACCAACCAGGCCCCGGCCATGATGTTCTTTAACCGAAGGTTGAGATCTCGTCTGGATTTGCTCAGACCAAATGTACGAAGAGATGTTGAGAGTAAGCAATTCCAGCACATCAATGAGAAGCCGACAAGGAGCTTCAATGTAGGGCAACCAGTCTTGGCCCGCGACTACTGAACAGAGAAATGGCAACCAGGAACGATATGCACACGGCAGGGGCCACTAATGTAGACAGTGGATGTTGGGGAGAACATTGTGAGACGCCATGCTGACCAGATCCTAGAGTCACAGGAACGAGTCAACCCCATGTTTCAGCCATACGTACCTGGTGAGGAACCCGACGTACAGGTCGCATCTACCTCAGAAACAATAGCATTGGAAGCTGATGAATCAACTGACGACAGGGTGCCAGAATCGCCTCCGCACCAAGAGCAAGACACTTGGGAAAGGCGTTATCCAGAAAGGATAAGGAAGCCTCCCCAAAGACTGAATTTATAAATAGACTATTTTCAGCTAATGTTGCATGTTAAAAGTGTTAATTGTAATTAGTTTGATATTTAATTGTTAAATGAGTGTTATGGTACTGTTAATCTAAAAGGGGAGGAATTGTAATGTATGTACCTTTAAGGGAGAGAACTACTTTTTACAGCTCCTGTATACTGTAGTACCGGCAGTGACCACACCTGTATATAAACCCTGTGTAGTGATCTGTACAATTAGTTCTAGAGTAACCCTCATTCAGTAAACACCTGTTGTACCGTTTCTCCTGCAGTCTGTGTCTTATTATACACAGACACAACACTCCCCTCCCTCAGCACTGTAAGAATCCTCCCCTCCCTCAGTCTCCCCTCCCTCAGCATTGTGGGTCTCCTCCCCTCCCTCAGTCTCTGCTCCCTCAGCGCTGTGGGTCTTCTCCCCTCCCTCAGTCTCCCTCCCTCAGCACTGTGGGTCTCCTCCCCTCCCTCAGTCTCCCTCCCTCAGCCCTGTGGGACTCCTCCCCTCCCTCAGTCTCCCTCCATCAGCACTGTGGGACTTCTCCCCTCCCTCACTCTCCCCTCCCTCAGCACTGTGGGACTCCTGCCATCCCTCACTCTCCCCTCCCTCAGCACTGTGGGACTCCTGCCATCCCTCAGTCTCCCCTCCCTAAGCACTGTGGGACTCCTCCCATCCCTCACTCTCCCCTCCCTCAGCACTGTGGGACTCCTCCCCTCCCTCAGCACTGTGGGACTCCTACCTTCCCTCAGTCTCCCTCCCTCATCACTATGGGACTCCTCCCTGTTACGTCCATGTATAAGAAGACACAGACTGCGGAGAACGGTACAATAGGTATTTACTCAACGCGGCTCAGACTGCAACTGATCTGTACAGATTACTACTCAGCGTAATATACAGGTGTGGTCACTGCCGGTACTACAGTATACATGAGCTGTAAAAAGTAGTTCCCCCCTTAAAGGTACATACATTACAATTCCTCCCCTTTTAGATTAACAGTACCATAACACTCATTTAACAATTAAATATCAAACTAATTACAATTAACACTTTTAACATGCAACATTAGCTGAAAATAGTCTATTTATAAATTCAGTCTTTGGGGAGGCTTCCTGATCCTTTCTGGATAGCACCTTTCCCGAGTGTCTTGCTCTTGGTGCGGAGGCGATTCTGGCCCCCTGTCGTCGGTTGGTTCATCAGCTTCTGATGCTACTGTTTCTGGGGTAGATGCGACCTGTACGTCGGGTTCATCACCAGGTACGTATGGGCAAGGCATGGGGTTGACTTGTTCCTGTGACTCTAGGATCTGGTCAGCATGGCGTCAACGTCCACTGTGTACATTAGTGGGCCCTGCCGTGTGCATATCATTCCTGGCTGCCATTTTTCTGTTCGGTAGTCGCGGGCCAAGACTGGTTGCCCTATATTGAAGCTCCTTGTTGGCTTCTCATGGATGTGCTAGAATTGCTTACTCTCAACATCTCTTCGTACGTTTGGTCTGAGCAAATCCAGGCGAGATCTTAACCTTCGGTTAAAGAACATCATGGCCGGGGCCTGGTTGGTGACTGCATGTGTCGCATTCCGGTCAGCGAACAGGAAATTGTCCACCTTGTGCTGCAGCGGAATGTTGTCATTGTACATAGCCTTTATTGCCTTCTTAAAGGTTTGTACGAACCTCTCAGCCAATCCATTTGTGGCTGGATGATACGGGGCGGATGTGTCATGCCTTACCCCATTCTTTTTCAAGAACCTCCGGAACTCTTCGGACACAAACTGTGGTCCGTTGTCAGAGCAAATCTGTTCTGGCAAGCCATTCCTGGCAAAAATGGTCCGTAGGACTGCAATAGTTTTCTCCGTGGTGGTGGAGGACATTTTGATCACCTCAGGCCATTTCGAGTGCGCATCCACGGCTATTAAAAACATTGAGTCCATGAATGGACCAGCAAAGTCAATATGCACCCGTTGCCATGGAGATGAGGGCCACTCCCATGGGTGTAGAGGGACCTGTGGTGGTGCATTTTGGACTTTCTGGCATCCTGAGCAGCTCTTGGTCAGGTCCTCGATTTGTTTATCGATTCCCGGCCGCTAGGCTTTTCATTTTTACCCCTCCCAGATGACCCTCATGAAGCTCATTGAACACTCTATCCCTTAACTTGGGTGGAATTACCACTCGGGATCCACACATCAAGGTCCCCCGGCACACTGACAGCTGTTCTCTCTTTGTCGAGAATGCTGGCAACAGTGAGTCGCCATGTGCTGGCCATCCCTTCACCGTCAAATCATATACCCGAGACAGTGTCGCGTCATTTCGGGTTTCCTTTTCAATACAAGCGTTAGTTACCGGTAGGTATTCAACTATAGTCGAATGGAATATTTTGACAGGATCCACTGCTGGTGCTTCCTCCGCAGTAGGCAGTGGCAGGCGTGATAGCCCATCAGCATTTCCATGCTGTTTCGTGCCCTTATATTCAATCTCATAGTGGTGCGCCCCTAGAAAAAGTGACCATCTTTGTAGTCGTTGCGCAGTCATCACCGGAACGCCCTTCTTCGGATTAAAAATGGAGACAAGAGGCTGGTGATCAGTCAGCAAGGTGAATTTCTGCCCGTACAGATAGTGATTGAACTTTTTCACTCCCCACACTAGGCTGAGGGCCTCCCTGTCAATCTGGGCGTAGTTACGCTCGGCTGAGGTTAGTGATCATGTCGCAAAGGCTATTGGCCTCTCTGAGCCGTCCGAGAATTTGTGCGACAGCACCGCTCCAATGCCGTAGGGTGACGCATCACATGCCAACCGAATTGGTAATGCTGGGTTGTAATGGGCCAATACCTCTTTCGATGTGATTAGTGTTTTGCTCTTCTGGAAAGCTCGTCTACATTCGTCACTCCACTTCCATGGCACCCCAGTCTGCAGTAGGGTGTTCAGTGGGTGTAGTATTGTAGACAAATTTGGCAAGAACTTATGGTAGTAGTTTACCAGCCCGAGGAACGACCTCAGTTGTGACACATTTTCCGGTGCTGGAACCTTGACTACTGCTTCAATCTTCTCTGGGGACTTATGTAGCCCCTCTTTATCGATAACGTGGCCACAATACAAGATCTGTTTTCTAAAAAACTCGCATTTGGGGCGGTTAGCTTGGAGCCCATATTCCTGCAATCTAGTGAGCACCTGCTCCAGGTTGGCAAGGTGATCACTGTCATTTTCGCCCGTGACCAGGGTGTCGTCCAAATAACACTGGGTCCCTGGGATCCCTTGCAAGACTTGTTCCATTGCCCTCTGCCAAATAGCCGGAGCCGATGCTACCCCGAATACCAGCCAGTTGTATTTTATGGGTGTTGATTGTGAGGTATTTTTTTGATGCTTCTTCTACCTCCATTTGCAGATACGCCTGGGCCAGATCAATCTTAGTGAAGCGTTTCCCTCCAGATAGCGAGGCGAAAATATCTTCAATCCGCGGAAGTGGATATTGTACGGTGTGAAGGATCGGGTTCACTGTTACCTTAAAGTCCCCACGGATGCGAACCTTCTTTGGTTCCCCAGGCATGCTGCTCAACGACTTTTTCATCACAGGGACGATGGGTGTAGCCCACTCGCTCCAGTCTACCTTGGACAGTACACCTGAACATTCCAGACTCTCCAGCTCTGCTTCGACGGCTGGGCGGATCGCATAAGGTACCGGTCTGGCCTTAAAAAATTTTGGGCTTGCGTTTTCTTCAATTTTAATCATCGCTGTCATGCCTTTTAGTGTTCCGAGTCCTTGCTGGAACACTTCTTCCGCGTCAGTTAGGATCTTTGACAGTCGCCCAGGTGTGACGTCGTCACCCTTTTTGTCAGCCACAGTCAGTGCCTGTATGGAATGCCAATCCAGCTGTATTTTCCGGATCCATTCACATCCCAGTAATGGTGGTCCTCCATCTTGCAATACATACAGGTCTAGTTTTGGTGTTTCCTTACTGTTATATATAACGGTCACCCTTATTTTTCCTTTGGGGTAGACTTTTTGCCCCGTGTACGTCTTCAAAATAATTTTTGTGTCTCTCAAGGGTATGTGTGAGAATAGCCGCTCGTAGTCCCGTCGGTTTATGACTGTTAGGGCTGATCCTGTGTCCAATTCTAACTTTACCTGGACTCCTGCTATCTTGAGAGTGACCCAAATGGTTCGGTGATCCTCCGTTGTGATCACATTGGGCCAGAAATTCCAGAACGGGGCTTGCAGCACGTGCAAGCCCCGTATTTGCACTTACCCCGCGCTCCTGCCGATCAGCTTCTGGGACGCCTGAACTTGGAGAAATAGAAAGCACATTCCCGGGCAGCGTATGACGTCACGCCGCCCAGGAGTGCAGCCAGCGCGGACCCAGGAGCGTGCAGTGTAAGTGAGACACGCCCCTTGAGGTCTCAGTTTCACTGGACACGCCCCCAATGTTTCTGTCAAGCTGCTTTGCTTTTTTACATGCAAAGCAGCAGTTTAAATAGGTTTTTGGAAGTTTTTTGAAGATTTTGGTAACTTTTATAAACTTTTTAAAATGCTTACATTATTTTGAGTAATCTGAAGTAGTTTTAAAGAGAATTAAAGCAATTTAAAGACTTTTAAAAGCCCTAAAAGAATTTTTTAAATTCCATTTATTTATTTAGCAATGTCGTCATCATACGTGTCTTCACACTGTTCCCTTTGGGGAACTGTATGAAGTGGTGGAAGGATTTATGGCCGTGATTAACGCTCATTCCGTGACCGTAACCATCTTTGAACCAGCCATTAGGGCGGTTAGTCCTATGGCGGGAGGGTTTTACGGGCTCCCACAAGCTATACAAGGAGGGGGGGCCACCCACACCCACGGACGCAAATATCCCACTGGATGTCAACCCAGAATTTAGAGCCGGAGCTCCGACTCCACTTGCCGGGACTGTCTGGAGCGGGGTTCGAAACCCTACCCTGATCTGGCCCAGCGGCGGGGATCCTACCGCTATGACAAACACCCAATCCGATTAGCAACGTGAAATGGCAGCATAGGGCTCCAGTCACGGGGAGGGAAAAGGCGCAGGAAACGTATGGGTGTCACCTTTTGTGCGGAGTGGGCCTTTTGCGTAGCAGTAAGCATCCCCGCCGCTGGGCCAGAAGGAGTAGGGTTTTGAACCCCACTCCAGACAGTCCCGGCAAGTGGAGTCGGAGCTCCAACTTTAAATTCTGGGTGGACATCCAGCGGGATACTTGCGTCCGTGGGTGTTGGTGGCCCCCCCCCCTCAGATGGGTTGTGGGAGCCCGTAAAACCCTCCCGCCATAGGACTAACCACCCTAATGGCTGGTTCAAAGATGGTTACGGTCACGGAATGAGCGTTAATCACGGCCATAAATCCTTCCACCACTTCATACAGTTCCCCAAAGGGAACAGTGTGAGGATACGTCCGATGATGACCTCTTGCGCAATGCACCTCCTTGGACCCTCAGTCGCAGATGCGAGGGGGCAAGTCGTGCAAGTGTTAAATTTTTTATTTTATTGACATGTAAAATGTTGGCCCAATAATTCCCTTCCAAATGCGCTAGTACGGTTGGGGTACTTACGCATCTGGCCGGATGAAATGCCGGTTTTCAGCATGCACAGTGCATGTGGGGAAAACCGGCATTTCCTGTCCTCTGAACTAAGGGGTTCAGAGGCAGAACGCGTGCGACTGCACATGCAGCGCGTGCGCAGTATAATTCGCCGCTTTCATTAATGCTTTCAGTGAGGTCCAGTCATTACAACTTACACATGAAAAAAGCATGGGTACAGTTGCTACAGAGGCTGCGGAGGAAGATATTTCTTATCGTGGAACTTCTGAAAGTATGTATGTCTGTATATATTCCTTTGCGTGTTATGTATATATTCCTTTACTTATGTGTATGAATGTATTATTTAATTATGACTTTCAGAGAAAGTAACTTATTGGAAAATCATAATTAAAAACATACATTCATAGTAAAGGAATATAAAACATACATACATATACGTAAAGGAATATATGTGGACATACATACATAACTCATTCTCACATTCCATTCACACAGCCACAATTGCTCCTTCTACCTACCGTTCTGAAAACCCTTTAAAAAAAAAAATTTTTAACTTTAAAACTTACTTAAAATTTCTTAAAATAACTTCCCTCCCTTTCCCAAACAAAAATATTGCATTTCAAAAGCTCCACGATAAAATATATCTTCCTCCGCAGCCAATGAACCACTTTACACTTGCTTTTTTTCAGTGTAACTTCTAAGGACTTAACCTTACGGATCTCATGAATGAAATCCACGAAGTTCACTGCGCAAGCGCTGCCTGTGCAGTCGCACGCGCTCGAGGTCTGGAAATGCCGGCGTTCCCCGCATGCGCTGTTCATGCTGAACGCCGGCATTTCCAACGGCCAGAAGCGTGAGTAAGCCGACCGTACTCACGCTTCTGGCCTGGAATTTCTGGCCCATTATGTAGTTTCAGACAACTCAGTTCCCTGCTTTCGGAGTCATTATCACTCTTTTGTTCATCTGAACTATTCTCGGTCATCTTATGTACCTTCTAGTACTTTCCTTTGGTAGGTTTCTTATTGCTGGTTTTCTTTCCCGACCTGCAGACTCGTGCTATGTGTCCTACTTTCCCACACTGTCTGCACACTTTGTCTTTGAACCAGCAATCATTCTGGTCGTGTGTTGTTTTGCCGCAGCGATAGCACTTCACTGTTCATATGACATTTCGTTTGTGCCATATTCTTGCGGTCTCTGTTGTATCTCTGCAATGCCCCGTGCTGCTGCTTCATATGATACCGCAATGCTGAAAGCCTTTTCTAGCGTAAGGTCCTTTTCAGATAAAAGCCGTTTCTGGGTTCCTTCACTTTGAAGCCCACACACAAACTTGTCCCTTAAGGTATCTGTCAGTCCCGCTCCAAACTGGCAGTGTTTCGATAGTTTGCGCAGTTCTGTTAAATAATCAGCATTGCTTTCATCCTTATGCTGGTTCCATTTGTGGAACTTGAATCTTTCTGCTATCAGCAGCGGTGTGGGGTTTAAATGTTCCTGTAGTATCGTCACTATGTCTCCAAAACTCTTTTCCACTGGCTTTGTTGGGGTTACTAGATTTCGTAATAAGCCATACGTCTTTGCACCCATTAAATTTAACAATACCGGCGCTTTCTTGTCATCTGACACCTCATTTGCCTTGCAGTACACCTCTATTCGTTCGACATATGTAGTCCAATCTTCGACTTCATTGTCAAATGCGGTGATACTGTCACTCTTCGGCATTTTGGGTGTGGTTTAAAATGGCGTCTCCCAATGGCTTAAAATGGCATCTCCCGCGCATTCCTTCCTCCCCCGCTGCTGCCGACGCCACTCCCGGCGGTTCTCGTGGCAATGGCGGCGCCCTGTAGGTTTTGCGTGCTTCTCCTGCGCTGCTGCCGACGCCGCTCTCGGCGGTCCTCGTGGCAATGGCGGTGCCTCGCGGGTTTCTGCGCGTCTCTCTCTCCCTCTCTCCGACTCTGCTCGGCCCCTGAACACCGGCTGCGCCCTGTGCGCTCTGCCCTCTCTCTCTCTCCCCCGTCGACGCTGCTCGGCCCTTTGCTGTGCCGCTCGGTAGGGCTCTAGCCCGCCGCTGTCCGGGAAGGGTCTGCGCACTACCTTTGCCAACCCGTTTCGTTGGACCACCTCGACTGGAAAGCCAACCCTGGCTCTCGACAGCCTCCCCCGCAATTCTCGAGTCTCTACTGGATGACTGGGCGGTTGCCTGTGGTCGACGCCCGAGTCTCTGGCCTTGACCTCCAACCCACTGATCTCCAGGAACAAATCCCCGGGAGGTGATGCAGAGTTGCAGTTAGGTTCGAACCTGCCTCGTCACCAATGTTACGTCCATGTATAAGAAGACACAGACTGCGGAGAACGGTACAATAGGTGTTTACTCAACGTGGCTCAGATTGCAACTGATCTGTTCAGATTACTACTCAGCGTTATATACAGGTGTGGTCACTGCCGGTACTACAGTATACATGAGCTGTAAAAAGTAGTTCCCCCCTTAAAGGTACATACATTACACTCCCCTCCTTCAGTCTCTCTTCCCTCAGCACTGTGGGACTCCTCCCCTCCCTCAGTCCCCGCTCCCTCAGCACTGTGGGGCTCGTCCCCTCCCTCAGTCTCCCCTCGCTCAGCACTGTGGGAGTCCTCCCCTCCCTCAGTCTCCCTTCCCTCAGCACTGTGGGACTCCTCCCCTCCCTCAGTCTCCCCTCCCTCAGCACTGTGGGACTCCTCCCCTCCCTCAGTCTCCCCTCCCTCAGCACTGTGGGGCTCGTCCCCTCCCTCAGTCTCCCCTCCCTCAGCACTGTGGGACTCCTCCCCTCCTTCAGTCCCCCGACCTCAGTCTCCCTCCCTCAGCCTCCCCTCCCTCAGCCTCCCATCCCTCAGCAATGTGGGACTCCTCCCCTCCCTCAGTCTCCCCTCCCTCAGTTTCCCCTCCCTCAGCAATGTGGGACTCCTCCCCTCCCTCAGTCTCCCCTCCCTCAGTACTGTGGGACTCCTCCCCTCCCTCAAACTCCCTCCCTCAGCACTAAGGGACTCCTCCCCTCCCTTGGCACTGTGGGACTCCTCCCCTCCCTCAGTCATCCTCCCTCAGCACTGTGGGATTCCTCCCCTCCCTCAGTCTCCCCTCCCTCAGCACTGTGGGACTCCTCCCCTCCCTCAGTCTCCCTTCCCTCAGCACTGTGGGACTCCTCCCCTCCCTTGGCACTGTGGGACTCCTCCCCTCCCTCAGTCATCCTCCCTCAGCACTGTGGGACTCCTCCCCTCCCTCGGTCTCCCCTCCCTCAGCACTGTGGGACTCCTCCCCTCCCTCAGTCTCCCCTCCCTCAGCACTGTGGGATTCCTCCCCTCCCTCAGTCTCCCCTCCCTCAGCACTGTGGGACTCCTCCCCTCCCTCAGTCTCCCCTCCCTCAGCACTGTGGGATTCCTCCCCTCCCTCAGTCTCCCCTCCCTCAGCACTGTGGGACTCCTCCCCTCCCTCAGGCTCCCTTCCCTCAGCACTGTGGGACTCCTCCCCTCCCTCAGTCTCCCCTCCCTCAGTCTCCCCTCACTCAGCACTGTGGGACTCCTCCCCTCCCTCAGTCTCCCCTCACTCAGCACTGTGGGACTCCTCCCCTCCCTCAGTCTCCCCTCACTCAGCACTGTGGGACCCCTCCCCTCCCTCAGTCTCCCCTCCCTCAGCATTGTGGGACTCCTCCCCTCCCTCAGCACTGTGGGTCTCCTCCCCTCCCTCAGTCTCCCCTCCCTCAGCACTGTCGGACTCCTCCCCTCCCTCAGTCTCCCTTCCCTCATCACTATGGGACTCCTCCCCTCCCTCAGCCTCCCCTCCATCAGTCTCCCCTCCCTCAGTCACCCCTCCCTCAGCGCTTTGGGCCTCCTTCACTCCCTCAGCACTTTGGGCCTCCTTCACTCCCTCAGCACTGTGGGACTCCTCCCCTCCCTCAGTCTCCATTCCCTCAGCACTGTGGGACTCCTCCCCTCCCTCAGCCTCCCCTTCCTCAGCACTGTGGGACTCCTCCCCTCCCTCAGCCTCCCCTTCCTCAGCACTGTGGGACTCCTCCCCTCCCTCAGTCTCCCTTCCCTCAGCACTGTGGGACTCCTCCCCTCCCTCAGTCTCCCCTCCCTCAGCACTGTGAGACTCCTCCCCTCCCTCAGTCTCCCCTCCCTCAGCACTGTGGGACCCCTCCCCTCCCTCATTCTCCCCTCCCTCAGCAGTGAGGGACTCTTCCCCTCTCTGTCGACGTGAGCCCGAAAATCATGTGAGCAGGGTTCACAAGAGGGGATGAACGCCCACCCTTCATTGGTCGATCTGCTGCCCAGTGTCCTAACTCGAACCAAGTCCCGTTCGCCCATCACCCCTCTGCTCGCCGACCTACATTGGCTGCAAGTCCGGCCTCGATTGTAACATTCTCATCCTCATGTTCAAATCCCTCCACGGCCTCGCCCCTCTCTATCTCTGTGACCTCCTCCAGCCCTACGACCCTCTGAGATTTCTGTACTCCTCCAATTCTGATTTTAATTGCACCACCATTGGCGGCCATGCCTTCAGTTGCTGAGACCCCAAGCTCTGGAATTCCCTGCCTAAACCTCTCCGCCTCTCTCCTCTCCTTCAAGACGTTCCTTAAAACCTGCCTCTTCGACCAAGCTTTTGGACACCTGTCCTAATATCTCCTTATGTGGCTCGGTGTCAATTTTTGTTTGCTAATTTCCTTCTGTGAAGCTCACATTTTACGACAATAAAGGCCCTATATAAACACAAGTTGTTGTTGTTGTAATGACTGCATGTAAGAACTTCCAACGGAGGGGAAATTCTGGGATGGAAGACATCAGGCGACTGGAAGGAATGCAAACCCCAGGTTCGGAGAGTGGTTCCGTGCAGTTCCTGACAGCTGTCATTATGAGGAAAAACAACAGCCTGTGTATAATTCATCAACCTTGAGACAAGGACGTGGCAACAGCAACAGCACGGTGGGGCGAGAAGCACACAGCGGGCAGAATCAGAGACTGTCATCATATCAAAGAGCTACACACGTCTGCGCTTCACTCTAATACTCTGATATAACCCACACCCCTCACTGTAACACTCTGATATACCCCACACCCCTCACTTTAACACTCTGATATACCCCACACCCCTCACTGTAACACTGATATACCCCACACCCCTCACTGTAACACTCTCTGATATACCCACACCCCTCACTCTAATACACTGATATAATCCACACCCCTCACTGCAACACTCTGATATACCCCACACCCCTCACTTTAACACTCTGATATACCCCACACCCCTCACTGCATCACTCTCTGATATACCCCACACCCCTCACTGTAACTCTCTGATATACCCCACACCACACTGTAACACTCTGATATACCCCACACCCCTCACTGTAGCTCTCTGCTATACCCCACACCCCTCACTGCATCACTCTCTGATATACCCCACACCCCTCACTGCAACACACTGATATACCCCACACCGCTCACTGTAACACTTTGATATACCCCACACCCCTCACTGTAACACACTGATATACCCCACACCCCTCACTGTAACATTCTGATAAACACCACACCCCTCACTGTAACACTCTGATATACCCCACACCCCTCACTGTCACACTCCGATATACCCCACATCCTTCACTGTAACACGCTCTGATATACCCCACACCCCTCATTGTAACACTCTCTGATATACCCCACACCCCTCACTGTAACACTCTGATATACCCCACATCCCTCACTGTAACACTCTGATATACCCCACACCCCTCACTGTAACACACTCTAATATACTCCACATCCCTCACTGTAACTCTCTGATATACCCAACACCCCTCACTGTAACACCCTGATATACCCCACATCCCTCACTGCAACACTCTCTGATATACCCCACACCCCTCACTGTAACACTCTGATATACCCCACACCCCTCACTGTAACACTCTCTGATATACCCCGCACCCCTCACTGTAACACTCTGATATACCCCACACCCCTCACAGTAACACTCTCTGATATACCCCACACCCCTCACTGTAACTCTCTGATATACCCCACACCCCTCACTGTAACTCTCTGATATAACCCACACCCCTCACTGTAACACTCTCTGATATACCCCACACCCCTCACTGTAACACCCTGATATACCCCACATCCCTCACTGTAACACTCTCTGATATACCCCACACCCCTCACTGTAACACTCTGATATACCCCACACCCCTCACTGTAACACTCTGATATACCCACACCCCTCACTGTAACACTCTGATACACCCCACACCCCTCACTGTAACACACTGATATACCCCACACCCCTCACTGTAACACTCTGATAAACCCCACACCCCTCACTGTAACACTCTGATATACCCCACACCCCTCACTGTAACACTCCGATATACCCCACACCCTTCACTTTAACAATCTCTGATATACCCCACACCCCTCACTGTTACACTCTCTGATACACCCCACACCCCTCACTGTAAAACTCTGATATACCCCACATCCCTCACTGTAACACTCTGATATACCCCACACCCCTCACTGTAACACACTCTAATATACTCCACACCCCTCACTGTAACTCTCTGATATACCCCACACCCCTCACTGTAACACCCTGATATACCCCACATCCCTCACTGTAACACTCTCTGATATACCCCACACCCCTCACTGTAACACTCTGATATACCCCACACCCCTCACCGTAACACTCTGATATACCCCACACCCCTCACTGTAACACTCTCTGATATACCCCACACCCCTCACTATAACTCTCTGATATACCCCACACCCTTACTGTAGCACTCTCTGATATACCCCACACCCCTCACTGTAACACCCTGATATTCCCCACATCCTTCACTGTAACACTCTCTGATATACCCCACACCCCTCACTGTAACACTCTGATATACCCCACACCCCTCACAGTAACTCTTTGCTATAAACCAAACCCCTCACTGTAACACTCTGATATACCCCACACCCCTCACTGTAACACTTTGATATACCCCACACGCCTCACTATAACACCCTGATATACACGACTCCAATCACTGTAACACTCTGATATACCGCACACCCCTCACTGTAAAACTCTGATATACCCCACACCCCTCACTGTAACACTCTGATATACTCCACACCCCTCACTGTAACACTCTCTGATATACCCCGCACCCCTCACTGTAACACACTGATATACCCCACACCCCTCACTGTAACACTCTCTGATATACCCCACACCCCTCAATATAACTCTCTGATATACCCCACACCCCTCACTGTAACTCTCTGATATAACCCACATCACTCACTGTAACACTCTCTGATATATCCCACACCCCTCACTGTAACATCCTGATATAACCCACATCACTCACTGTAACACTCTCTGATATACCCCACACCCCTCACTGTAACACTCTGATATACCCCACACCCCTCACTGTAACACTCTGATACACCCACACCACTTACTGTAACACTCTGATATACCTCACACCCCTCACTGTAACACACTGATATACCCCACACCCCTCACTGTAACACTCTGATAAACCCCACACCCCTCACTGTAACACTCCGATATACCCCACACCCTTCACTGTAACACTCTCTGATATACCCCACACCCCTCACTGTAACGCTCTCTGATATACCCCACACCCCTCACTGTAACACTCTGATATACCCCACATCCCTCACTGTAACTCTCTGATATAACCCACACCCCTCACTGTAACACTCTCTGATATACCCCACACCCCTCACTGTAACACCCTGATATACCCCACATCCCTCACTGTAACACTCTCTGAAATACCCCACACCCCTCACTGTAACACTCTGATATACCCCACACCCCTCACTGTAACACTCTGATATACCCACACCCCTCACTGTAACACTCTGATACACCCCACACCCCTCACTGTAACACACTGATATACCCCACACCCCTCACTGTAACACTCTGATAAACCCCACACCCCTCACTGTAACACTCTGATATACCCCACACCCCTCACTGTAACACTCCGATATACCCCACACCCTTCACTTTAACAATCTCTGATATACCCCACACCCCTCACTGTTACACTCTCTGATACACCCCACACCCCTCACTGTAAAACTCTGATATACCCCACATCCCTCACTGTAACACTCTGATATACCCCACACCCCTCACTGTAACACACTCTAATATACTCCACACCCCTCACTGTAACACTCTGATATACCCCACACCCCTCACTGTAACACCCTGATATACCCCACATCCCTCACTGTAACACTCTCTGATATACCCCACACCCCTCACTGTAACACTCTGATATACCCCACACCCCTCACCGTAACACTCTGATATACCCCACACCCCTCACTGTAACACTCTCTGATATACCCCACACCCCTCACTATAACTCTCTGATATACCCCACACCCTTACTGTAGCACTCTCTGATATACCCCACACCCCTCACTGTAACACCCTGATATTCCCCACATCCTTCACTGTAACACTCTCTGATATACCCCACACCCCTCACTGTAACACTCTGATATACCCCACACCCCTCACAGTAACTCTTTGCTATAAACCAAACCCCTCACTGTAACACTCTGATATACCCCACACCCCTCACTGTAACACTTTGATATACCCCACACGCCTCACTGTAACACCCTGATATACACGACTCCAATCACTGTAACACTCTGATATACCGCACACCCCTCACTGTAAAACTCTGATATACCCCACACCCCTCACTGTAACACTCTGATATACCCCACACCCCTCACTGTAACACTCTCTGATATACCCCGCACCCCTCACTGTAACACACTGATATACCCCACACCCCTCACTGTAACACTCTCTGATATACCCCACACCCCTCAATATAACTCTCTGATATACCCCACACCCCTCACTGTAACTCTCTGATATAACCCACATCACTCACTGTAACACTCTCTGATATATCCCACACCCCTCACTGTAACATCCTGATATAACCCACATCACTCACTGTAACACTCTCTGATATACCCCACACCCCTCACTGTAACACTCTGATATACCCCACACCCCTCACTGTAACACTCTGATACACCCACACCACTTACTGTAACACTCTGATATACCTCACACCCCTCACTGTAACACACTGATATACCCCACACCCCTCACTGTAACACTCTGATAAACCCCACACCCCTCACTGTAACACTCCGATATACCCCACACCCTTCACTGTAACACTCTCTGATATACCCCACACCCCTCACTGTAACGCTCTCTGATATACCCCACACCCCTCACTGTAACACTCTGATATACCCCACATCCCTCACTGTAACACTCTGATATACCCCACACCCCTCACTGTAACACTCTGATATACCCCACACCCCTCACTGTAACACACTCTAATATACTCCACACCCCTCACTGTAACTCTCTGATATGCCCCACACCCCTCACTGTAACTCTCTGATAAACCCCACACCCCTCACTGTAACACCCTGATATACCCCACACCCCTCACTGTAACACCCTGATATACCCCACATCCCTCACTGTAACTCTCTGATAAACCCCACACCCCTCACTGTAACACCCTGATATACCCCACACCCCTCACTGTAACACTCTGATATACCCCACACCCCTCACTGTAACTCTCTGATAAACCCCACACCCCTCACTGTAACACCCTGATATACCCCACACCCCTCACTGTAACACTCTGATATACCCCACACCCCTCACTGTAACTCTCTGATAAACCCACACCCCTCACTGTAACACTCTCTGATATACCCCACACCCCTCACTGTAACACCCTGATATACCCCACATCCCTCACTGTAACACTCTCTGATATACCCCACACCCCTCACTGTAACACTCTGATATACCCCACACCCCTCACTGTAACACTCTCTGATATACCCCGCACCCCTCACTGTAACACTCTGATATACCCCACACCCCTCACTGTAGCACTCTCTGATATACCCCACACCCCTCACTATAATTCTCTGATATACCCCACACCCTTACTGTAACACTCTCTGATATACCCCACACCCCTCACTGTAACACCCTGATATTCCCCACATCCTTCACTGTAACACTCTCTGATATACCCCACACCCCTCACTGTAACACTCTGATATACCCCACACCCGTCACTGTAACTCTTTGATATAACCCACACCCCTCACTGTAACACTCTGATATACCCCACACCCCTCACTGTAACTCTTTGATATAACCCACACCCCTCACTGTAACACTCTGATATACCCCACACCCCTCACTGTAACACCCTGATATACTCCACACCCCTCACTGTAACACTCTGATATACCCCACACCCCTCACTGTAAAACTCTGATATACCCCACACCCCTCACTGTAACACTCTCTGATATACCCCACACCCCTCACTGTAACACTCTGATACAACCCACACCCCTCACTGTAACACCCTGATATACCCCACACCCCTCACTGTAACACTCTCTGATATACCCCGCACCCCTCACTGTAACACTCTGATATACCCCACACCCCTCACTGTAACACTCTCTGATATACCCCACACCCCTCAATATAACTCTCTGATATACCCCACACCCCTCACTGTAACTCTCTGATATAACCCACACCCCTCACTGTAACATTCTCTGATATACCCCACACCCCTCACTGTAACATCCTGATATACCCCACACCCCTCACTGTAACTCTCTGATATACCCCACACCCCTCACTATAACACTCTGATATACCCACACCCCTCACTGTAACACTCTGATAAACCCCACACCCCTCACTGTAACACTCTGATATACCCCACACCCCTCACTGTAACACTCCGATATACCCCACACCCTTCACTGTAACACACTCTAATATACTCCACACCCCTCACTGTAACTCTCTGATATACCCCACACCCCTCACTGTAACACCCTGATATACCCCACACCCCTCACTGTAACACTCTGATATACCCCACACCCCTCACTGTAACACTCTCTGATATACCCCACACCCCTCACTGTAACACTCTGATATACCCCACACCCTTACTGTAGCACTCTCGGATATACCCCACACCCCTCACTGTAACACCCTGATATTCCCCACACCCCTCACTATAACTCTCTGATATACCCCACACCCTTACTGTAGCACTCTCTGATATACCCCACACCCCTCACTGTAACACCCTGTTATTCCCCACATCCTTCACTGTAACACTCTCTGATATACCCCACACCCCTCACTGTAACACTCTGATATACCCCACACCCCTCACAGTAACTCTTTGCTATAAACCAAACCCCTCACTGTAACACTCTGATATACCCCACACCCCTCACTGTAACACTTTGATATACTCCACACGCCTCACTGTAACACCCTGATATACCGCACACCCCTCACTGTAACACTCTGATATACCCCACACCCCTCACTGTAACACTCTGATATACCCCACACCCCTCACTGTAACACTCTCTGATATACCCCGCACCCCTCACTGTAACACACTGATATACCCCACACCCCTCACTGTAACACTCTCTGATATACCCCACACCCCTCAATATAACTCTCTGATATACCCCACACCCCTCACTGTTACACTCTCTGAGGAGCAGCACAGGACACGAACTTTCGTTTTTGGGGTTTTTTATTCTGTATTAATAACTTGGGTCTAGGTTTAGGATGAAATTGTAAATACATAAAACACAGTCGACAAAATACGGCAGTGGCTTGCTGTAAAACAGAACATGAGGTAAACCACAAATCATTATACAAAACAAAACATATCATACCATACATTCGTATGTCCCGTTATCACTTGCTACCTCTTACAAGCAAACAGAAAGTATTAAACTCGTTCGAAACGTAGCCCCAAGGACTCAACAACAATTTTAACAAAGGTTAACACCAGCACATGGTGGGACAATCTACAAGCATCCCCGTGATATCGAGTGATTTGGGAAACAATATCACTTTAAAACTATGTCTGGCTGCACTAAATACTGTTTTAGTTGTACTTTACGCAGACTAAGTTCATTTCAAAAGTCATATTCACCCCAACTCTCTGATATACCCCACACCCCTCTGCCCTCTGCCCTCGCGCGCGCTCCCTCTGCCCTCGCGCGCGCGCTCCCTCTGCCCTCGCGCGCTCCCTCTGCCCCTCGCGCGCGCGCTCCCTCTGCCCTAGCGCGCGCTCTCTCTCTGCCCTCGCGCGCGCGCGCGCTCCCTCTGCCCTCGCGCGCTCCCTCTGCCCTCGCGCGCGCGCTCCCTCTGCCCTAGCGCGCGCTCTCTCTCTGCCCTCGCGCGCGCTCCCTCTGCCCTCGCGCGCGCGCGCTCTCTCTGCCCTCGCGCGCGCGCGCTCTCTCTGCCCTCCCTCTGCCCTCGCGCGCGCTCCCTCTGCCCTCGCGCGCGCGCTCCCTCTGCCCTCGCGCGCGCGCTCCCTCTGCCCTCGCGCGCGCGCTCCCTCTGCTCTCGCGCGCGCTCCCTCTGCCCTCGTGCGCGCGCTCCCTCTGCCCTCGCGTGCGCGCTCCCTCTGCCCTCGCGCGCGCGCTCCCTCTGCCCTCGCGCGCGCGCTCCCTCTGCCCTCGCGCGCGCTCCCTCTGCCCTCGCGCGCGCGCTCCCTCTGCCCTCGCGCGCGCGCGCTCCCTCTGCCCTCGCGCGCGCGCGCTCCCTCTGCCCTCGCGCGCGCGCGCTCCCTCTGCCCTCGCGCGCGCGCGCGCTCCCTCTGCCCTCAGCGCGCGCGCGCTCCCTCTGCCCTAGCGCGCGCTCTCTCTCTGCCCTCGCGCGCGCGCGCTCCCTCTGCCCTCGCGCGCGCGCTCCCTCTGCCCTCGCGCGCGCGTGCGCGCTCCCTCTGCCCTCTGCCCTCGCGCGCGCTCCCTCTGCCCTCGTGCGCGCGCTCCCTCTGCCCTCGCGCGCGCGCTCCCTCTGCCCTTGCGCGCGCGCTCCCTCTGTCCTCGCGCGCGCGCTCCCTCTGCCCTAGCGCGCGCTCTCTCTCTGCCCTCGCGCGCGCGCGCTCCCTCTGCCCTCGCGCGCGCGCCTCCCTCTGCCCTCGTGCGCGCGCTCCCTCTGCCCTCTGCCCTCGCGCGCGCGCTCCCTCTGCCTTAGCGCGCGCTCTCTCCGCCCTCGCGCGCGTGCGCTCCCTCTGCCCTCGCGCGCGCGCGCTCTCTGCCCTCGCGCGCGAGCGCTCTCTTTGCGCGCGCGTGCGCTCTCTCTGCCCGCGCGCGCGCTCTCTCTGCCCTCGCGCGCGCGCGCTCTCTCTGCCCTCCCTCTGCCCGCGTGCGCGCCCTCCCTCTGCCCTCGCGCGCGCGCTCCCTCTGCCCTCGCGCGCGCGCTCCCTCTGCCCTCGCGCGCGCGCTCCCTCTGCCCTCGCGCGCGCGCTCTCCCTCTGCCCTCCCGCGCGCGCGCTCCCTCTGCCCTCGCGCGCGCGCACTCCCTCTGCGCGCGCGCTCCCTCTGCCCTCGCGCGCGCGCGCGCTCCCACTGCCCGCGCGCGCTCCCTCTGCCCTCGCGCGCTCCCTCTGCCTTCGCGCGCTCCCTCTGCCCTCGCGCGCGCGCTCCCTCTGCCCTCGCGCGCGCGCTCCCTCTGCCCTCGCGCGCGCGCTCCTTCTGCCCTCGCGCGCGCGCTCCCTCTGCCCTCGCGCGCGCGCTCTCCCTGCCCTCGCGCGCGCGCTCCCTGCCGTCGCGCGCGCTCTCCCTGCCCTCGTGCGCGCTCTCCCTGCCCTCGCGCGCGCTCTCCCTGCCCTCGCGCGCGCTCTCCCTGCCCTCGCGCGCGCTCTCCCTGCCCTCGCGCGCGCTCTCCCTGCCCTCGCGCGCGCTCTCCCCCGCCCTCGCGCGCGCGCTCTCCCTGCCCTCGCGCGCGCTCTCCCTGCCCTCGCGCGCGCCCTCCCTGCCCTCGCGCGCGCTCTCCCTGCCCTCGCGCGCGCTCTCCCTGCCCTCGCGCGCGCTCTCCCTGCCCTCGCGCGCGCGCTCTCCCTGCCCTCGCGCGCGCGCTCTCCCTGCCCTCGCGCGCGCTCTCTCTGCCCTCGCGCGCGCTCCCTCGCGCGCGCTCCCTCTGCCCGCGTGCGCGCCCTCCCTCTGCCCTCGCGCGCGCGCTCCCTCTGCCCTCGCGCGCGCGCTCCCTCTGCCCTCGTGCGCGCGCGCTCCCTCTGCCCTCGCGCGCGCGCGCTCCCTCTGCGCGCGCGCTCCCTCTGCCCTCGCGCGCGCGCGCTCCCTCTGCCCTCGCGCGCGCGCGCTCCCTCTGCCCTCGCGCGCTCCCTATGCCCTCGTGCGCGCGCTCTCCCTGCCCTCGCGCGCGCGCTCCCTGCCCTCGCGCGCGCTCCCTGCCCTCGCGCGCGCTCTCCCTGCCCTCGCGCGCGCTCTCCCTGCCCTCGCGCGCGCTCTCCCTGCCCTCGCGCGCGCGCTCTCCCTGCCCTCGCGCGCGCGCTCTCCCTGCCCTCGCGCGCGCGCTCTCCCTGCCCTCGCACGCGCTCTCCCTGCCCTCGCGCGCGCTCTCCCTGCCCTCGCGCGCGCTGTCCCTGCCCTCGCGCGCGCTCTCCCTGCCCTCGTGCGCGCTCTCCCTGCCCTCGCGCGCGCTCTCCCTGCCCTCGCGCACGCTCTCCCTGCCCTCGCGCGCGCTCTCCCTGCACGCGCGTGCTCTCCCTGCCTTCGCGCGCGCTCTCCCTGCCCTCACGCGCGCTCTCCCTGCCCTCGCGCGCGCTCTCCCTGCTCTCGCGCGCGCTCTCCCTGCCCTCGCGCGCGCTCCGCCCCCCCTCTCTCCGCCCTGCCCCCCCGCGCTCCGCCCCCCCCTCTCTCCGCCCCCCCTCTCTCTCCGCCCCCCCCCTCTCAATTCACAATTCAAACCGCTTTATTGGCATGATAAGTTACATCTTATGTTGCCAAAGCATCAAAATACATTTATGGTTTAGCACACAAACGCAGTTCTGTTCATACAGTGTATAAACAGGTATATCCCTGAGTGTATAAATATACATTTGCATTGTTTATATATATTCTTTTCTTAGTTTACTGGTTGTCCCTCTGTTCATGGCAAGCTGTAACATAGTGTGCCGCCAGTGTTACACAGCTTCTCTCCTATCCCAGTAGGAATGGGAGTTTTTGGTTGTCATTCAGATTTCTGAAATCAGGGCATATTTGTGAGAATTTTTGGTAGAAATTCTCCCTGATGCCCTGATATTTTCCGCAGGCTTTGAGGAAGTGCATCCCTGTCTCCACTACTCCCTGACTGCAGTGAGAACATATCCTGTCTTCTCTTGGCAGCCTGGTCTGCCTGTGTCTGCCTTTTTCGATGGCTAGGCTATGTTCGCTAAGTCTGTACCTTGTCAAGGTTCTTCTCAGTTTGTTATCCTTTACCATGGTCAGGTAATCAGCTATGTTGTATTGTCTGTTTAGGGCCAAGTAGCAATTGAGTTTGCTTTGGGTTTTTGTTGTTTCTGCCCAATATGTCAGATATTTTTCCTTTTGCTTAGCGACGATTGTGTTGGGTCGAATTCTTTGTGTTACCCTGTCACTGTCCTGGGGCTGGTTACTGTTAGTATTGTTAGTAGTTACTTCACTGAGTCCCAGGACTAGTTGACTGAGGGTATTCTTCTTTATGGTCAGCTCTTGGCATTTCAGGGCGTCGTAGTGATAGCATTGGGGATTGCTCATTTGTAGGTGATTCCAAAATTTGGTGGCTCTTTTTTGGATAGTGATTATTAATGGATATTGGCCTAGTTCCGCCCTGCATGCATTGTTTACTGTTTTCCTTTGAGTCCGGAGGATACTTTTACAGAATTCTGCATGTAGGATCTCAATTGGGTGTTTGTCCCATTTTGCAAATTCTTGTTGAGTTAGCGGTCCCCATACTTCACTGCCATAGAGTGCAATTGGTTCAATTACTGATTTGAAAATTTTGAGCCAAATGCTAATTGGGATTTCTATTTGGATTGATTTTTTGATGGCATAGAAAGCCCTTCTTGCTTTCTCTTTCAGTTCATTCACAGCCAGTTTGAAGTTTCCCGTAGAACTGATTTTTAAGCCCAAGTATGTGTAGTTAGTGGTTTGTTCAATTTTGGTTGTTCCTACTGTGAAATTTATTTTGGGTCCCTGATGTTTGGATCTTTGCTGGAACACAAGGACTTTGGTTTTTTGGGGATTTATTGTCAGGGCCCAAGTCTGGCAGTACGACTCCAGCAGGTCCAGGTTTTGCTGTAGCCCCTCTTTAGTTGGTGACAGCAGAACCAGGTTGTCTGCATAGAGGAGGAATTTAACCTTGGATTCATATAGGGTGAGGCCGGGTGCTGTAGATTGTTCAAGTAGTTTTGCCAATCCATTTATGTAAATATTAAAGAGTGTCGGTGAGATTGGCGAGCCCTGCGTCACCCCCCGCCCCTGTGGGAAGTATTTTGTTTGTTTGTCTCCAATTTTAACTGCACATTTGTTGTTTGTATACATTGATTTAATTACATCATATGTTTTCCCTCCTACCCCGCTTTCGATAAGTTTCAGGAATAAACCGTCATGCCAGATGGAGTCGAAAGCCTTCTGGAAATCTACAAAGCATACGTAGATTTTGCTTTTGTTATGGTGAACGTGTTTGTCAATTAGGGTCTGTAGGGTGAAGATATGATCGGATGTTCTATAGTTTGGCAGGAATCCAATTTGGCTTTTACTCAAGACATTGTGCTCCTCAAGGAAGTTTATAAGTCTTTTGTTTATGATGCTACAGAATACCTTCCCCAGGTTACTGTTTACACAGATGCCTCGATAGTTGTTTGGGTCGATTTTGTCCCCACTTTTGTATATGGGCGTTATGAGTCCTTTGTTCCAGATATCAGGGAAATAACCGACACTCAGAACCAAGTTGAAGAGTTTTAGGATAGCCAGTTTCATTTTGTTGTCTGTGTGTTTAATCATCTCGTTTAGTATGCCGTCTGTCCCGCAGGCTTTTCCTGGTCGCAGGTCCTTGAGTTTTTCAAGAAGTTCTTTTTCTGTTATTATGGCGTCCAGCGGGTTTTGGTTATCTTTTATGGCCATTTCTAGCTTTTCCAGTTTTTTGCATATTTGGTGTTGCTCTGGTCTTAGTGTGTTTTTCTGGTATAATTTTTCAAAGTGGTTTACCCATGTGTCCCCATTTTGAATGGCCAAATCGTCGTGTTGTTTTTTGTGCAGTGTTTTCAAGTTTTCCCAGAAACAATTGGAATCAATGGATTCCTCCATGGAGCTGAGTGTATTCTTAATATATTGCTCTTTTTTGGTTCTGAGTGTGTTTCTGTATTGTGTTAGTGTCTGACAATAAGTAAGGCGTAGTTCCTCGTTTTCTGGATGTCTGTGTTTTTGGTTTGATATTTTTCTAAGTTTTTTCCTCATGTTATGGCAATCTCGGTCAAACCATTTTTCATAGTTTTTTGTTTTGGGTTTGTTCTTGCGAGCTTTCAAGTTTGCATTTGTTGCCAAATTATCAAAAATATTGTTTAGTTTACTAACTGCCCGGTTTACGCCTTCTTTATTGTGAGTGTATATGTTATCCAGAAAGGTGTCTAAGAGAGCTTGAGTTGATGCATTGCTAATTGTTTTCTGGTATTTTTCCGTGTCGTTTTTGGCCCATCTGTACAATTTTTTGGTGTTGTACAGTTTACTGGGTTGTGTTTCTATGTTGTTTGTTTCTGTCTTTTTGAGGAACATAGTAATTTGACTGTGATCTGACAGTGTTGTTTGTGGTTTGACTGTGAATGCTCTGAAAGAGGATGGGTCTAAGTCTGTAATCATATAGTCTACTGTGCTGCAGCCAAGAGGTGAGCAATAGGTCGATCTTCCTAGGAGGTCTCCTATGAACCTACCATTGACAATGTACAGACCCAGGTTTCGACAGAGCTGTAGTAGCTGTTTTCCGTTGGTATTTGACTGCTTGTCGCAGTTATGCCTGTATGGAAGGGAAGGGATGTCAAAGTGGTTATTCCCGAAAACGTAATTGTTTCCCTGATTATTGGTGAAGTCTGGTTCTTCGCCCGTTCTTGAATTGAGGTCCCCACAGATCAACACGTTCCCCTGGGCCTGGTATTGGATAATTTCCCCCTCCATGTTGGAGAAGGTGTCCTCTTTAAAGTACGGGGAATCGATTGGAGGGATATAAAGTGCGCAAATGTAAACATCTTGGGTGTTTGAGATAATCTCCCTCTCAAGTTTGAGCCACATATGGTTTTCGCCCTTTTTTATAAATTTGATGTAATTCTTAAGTTCTGTTTTAAACCAGATCAGTATGCCTCCGGAGTCTCTGCCTTGGGTTACACTTGGTAATTTATTGGAGGGGACCACCAGCTCAGTGTACCCTTGGGGACAGCCAGTGTGTCCTTTTCCTTTATACCAAGTTTCCTGTAAAATGATAATATCTAGGTCTTTAGTTTCATCTATGAACTCTGGGGTCCTACTTTTCACTTCTCGCAGTGAAGAGCGTAGACCTTGGATATTCCAGGTCGAAATATATAAGGATTTCATGTTAAGTTTGATCTTTTACTATGATAGGTTAAAGAGTGGTACGTGTTTGTCATGTCTAAGTGTGGGAAAAAAAAGATCACATCAGTTGTCTACAAAAGTTAATACAATTTGGTTACAGTTCTTTCTATTAATTAGTCCTTGATCCATAAGGCGGAAGTAGATGCTGCTGCACATCTGCTTATTGTCTCTTAATGGATTGTTTCTGTCTGAGGTATTGCGTACGTCCTGTGCATCTCTCCCTCTGTCTGGCTGGGAGCATTCCTATTCCCCTGTGGGACAGGAGTGGTGCAGGTCTGATATTGTTGTTTTGCATGGGGATCCTCTCTGGTCTCGGTTGGTGTGTTGGTGGTCCTTGTAGTGTTCCTGATATGTACCCCGCTGATCTCTGGTGGTCGGGGGGGGGTCCTCTTGGAGTCTGGGTATGGACCCGGTTAAAAGCGACGTCCTTCAGGGCTTTAGCAAAGATCGATATTCTTTGCCTTTGGATGTGGACGTGGTCGTAAAGACATTCCTCATCGAGGGTGGGGTGTTGGGCCAGGTGTACGTTGTGGTTTGATTCGCAGTCTCTTGCTATGCTGGCATTTATCTCATGAATTGTGTTGTTGTTGAAGTCTGTTCTCGGCAATATTGTGGAAACAGTGATTCTAGTGTTTGGAAATGTACTGCTTGCTTTCCTAATCATTGCTCTGAGCGATGTTGCTACTTCTTTCTGTTGGGTCTTTAGGTCATTTGTGCCCGTGTGTATTATTATGTGTTGGGGGGAGCCTAATCTGGCTTTGGTCAGCCATCCCATGGCTCTGTTTGTTGTTGGGCACCAGATCTTTTCTACTTTACTTCTAGGGAATAGCTTTTTCTCCCATAGAAATTTCCCATTTGAGTCTATGAGTATTACGACGTCAGCCTTGTTTGTGTTTACTGTCTGGTGGCTTTCGCTTGGACTCATAGTGTGTGTGCTGGGCTGGGGTGTCTGGTGTGTGCGTACCTCTTGTGAGCGGCCCGCTTGTGGTTCCACGGTGGTGGGGGAAGATTGCGAATCAGTATGCTGGTCGGTCTGTGTGGCACCCCTTGTATTGTGTGTCTGTTGCTTTTGTTCCGTGTGGGAGTGCAGCCGTTCCGTCCGGCTCTGTCTTGTCTTATCTCTAGCCTCTGGTTGCTGGTCTAATGGTGTTATCTCTCCTCTATGGCTCTCTTCTTTTTCCTGCAGCTCTTTCACCTGATTCCTAAGTAGATTCACCTGGTTCTCAAGTAGCTTCAACTCCCTCTTGTGTCTCTCCCTCTCCTGATTTTGATCGTCATTCATTTTGAGGAAGTCCTCTCTAAGTTTAACCATCTCTATCTCTAATTGATTAAATTTATCTTTTGGTTGTATCTGGCTGTGTGATCCCGGGGTATGTGTCTGGTCGGCCCTGGAAGGCTCACTCACTTCCTGGCTAGGCTGGTCGGCCCTGGAGGGCTCACTCACTTCCTGGCTATGCTGCTCTTCTCTTGGTGAGCTGGGAATGGTAGGGGGACTATGTGTGGCTTCCTCCCTGGTAGTTATGCTGGGGTTTGTCAGTTGTATCGTGTGGCTGTGGTTCCCCGGGGTTAGTGTCTGGTTTGAACTGTGTGGCTCGTTCACCTCCTGACCAGGCAGATTTTCTCCTGGTAAGTTGTCAATGTTGGGGGGAGTGCGGGCCACTCTGGGGCTGTTCCTTCCTCCCTTAGTTAATTTTTTCAGTGTCCTGAAGGCCGTTGCAAATTTGTCGAGGTTGCCTTGCACTAATATTGTTCCGGTATTGTACGCGTTGACCGTCGTAGTTGAACTGTCTCCTGGTGTGTTAATTTTCATTATGGACCCATTTGCGGTATTTTCTAGCTTAACATTGGTATAGTGTGATTTTATTGCTGTGATCCAAGCCACTGGCTGATCTGAGTAGAAAATGAGGTTACTTTTTGTCCCATTGTTGTAACAGTCAGCAAAAAGTGTTTCTGGTTTTTCTCTCATCTGCTCATGCTTGATCGCTTTTATAGCTTTTTTTGCGGTGTTGGGGGGAATCTGGAAGCGGGGCTGTTGTGGATCTTCTGATTCGCTCATTTTTGGTAAAGTATTGTTGATCTTAGAATAAGCTTTTCTGGGGCCCCGGGTTTGGTGTTTCCCTCTCCCTGTTCGCGAACTTTCCCGGTCCCCCTCTCCGACCCCGTGGTCCCTGGGCCTCGGCTTCTGGGTTCACCCTTCTCAGGTCTGGGTCTGTGAGCCGCTGTTTCCCGGTGCCTTCGGGCTGTTCCCCTCCCCCTCAGAGGTCTCTGTGCCTCTGTCTCGGCCTGGCTCCTCGGGCCTTTCCCTGGCTTCAGTCTCCCTCCCTGGGCCCTGTACTCACAGTCTTGGTTTGCTTCTGGAAGCCTTCTGGTTGCTCCCCTTCTCCTCAGAGGTCTCTGGGCCTGGCTCCTCGGGCCTTTCCCGGGCTTTCTAGCCCAGCCGCCGCTCGGGCTGTGCCTCGTTCGCCGTTCGGGTGCTGGACTGCGGTCGTCGCTCGGGTGCTGGACTGCGGCCGTCGCTCGGGTGCTGGACTGCGGTCGTCGCTCGGGTGCTGGACTGCGGCCGCCGATCGGGCCGTGTCTCGTTCGCCGCTCGGGCTCCCCGAGTCACCTCGTTCCGGCTGCCGCTGCGTCTCCGTGCGGCCTCCCCGATTCGCCTTGTTTCCCGAAGCGGCCTCCCCGAGTCTCCTCGCTCCGGCTGCCGCTGCGTCTCCGTGCGGCCTTCGCGCCTCGGTTCCCGATGCGGCCGAGTCACCTCGCTTCTGCTGCTGCTGTGGCCCCGTGCGGCCGCTGTTCTTTGGTTTGTATATTTTTTTTTCCCTTATTTCTTTTTTTTCTTTGGCTTTTTTTTTCTAATTTCCTCTGGTTTTTTTTTCCTTTGGTGGTCTCTTTGGTGGTCTTTTCCTTCCTTACTTAATCTAGACTAAACTAAACTTAAACTTAACTAAACAAACTAAACTAACTTAACTAGAACTAAATTTAACTTTAAAACCTTTTTAAACTTGAAATGAACCTTTTTTTCCCCCCACTTTAAACACTAAAAACACTAAAAATTCAGCAGCCCATCTTCAGCGTGTGTATTCACTCTGATATACCCCACATCCCTCACTGTAACACTCTGATAAACCCCACACCCCTCACTGTAACACTCTGATATACCCCACACCCCTCACTGTAACACTCTCTGATATACCCCACACCCCTCACTGTAACACTCTCTGATATACCCCGCACCCCTCACTGTAACACTCTGATATACCCCACACCCCTCACTGTAACACTCTCTGATATACCCCACACCCCTCACTATAACTCTCTGATATACCCCACACCCTTACTGTAACACTCTCTGATATACCCCACACCCCTCACTGTAACACCCTGATATTCCTCACATCCTTCACTGTTACACTCTCTGATATACCCCACACCCCTCACTGTAACACTCTGATATACCCCACACCCCTCACTGTAACTCTTTGATATAACCCACACCGCTCACTGTAACACTCTGATATACCCCACACCCCTCACTGTAACACTTTGATATACCACACACCCCTCACTGTAACACCCTGATATACACCACACCCCTCACTGTAACACTCTGATATAGCCCACACCCCTCACTGTAACATCCTGATATACCCCACATCCCTCACTGTAACACTCTCTGATATACCCCACACCCCCCACTGTAACACTCTGATATACCCCACACCCCTCACTGTAACACACTGATATACCCCACACCCCTCACTGTAACACTCTGGTAAACCCCACACCCCTCACTGTAACACTCTAATATACCCCACACCCCTCACTGTAACACTCTCTGATATACCCCGCACCTCTCACTGTAACACTCTGATATAACCCACACCCCTATTGTAACACTTTCTGATATACCCCACACCCCTCACTATAACTCTCTGATATACCCCACACCCCTCACTGGAACTCTCTGATATAACCCACACCCCTCACTGTAACACTCTCTGATATACCCCACACCCCTCACTGTAACAACCTGATATACCCCACATCCCCCACTGTAACACTCTCTGATATACCCCACACGCCTCACTGTAACGCTCTGATATACCCCACACCCCTCACTGTAACACTCTGATATACCCACACCCCTCACTGTAACACTTTGATATACCCCACACCCCTCACTGTAACACACTGATATACCCCACACCCCTCACTGTAACACTCTGGTAAACCCCACACCCCTCACTGTAACACTCTGATATACCCCGCACCCTTCACTGTAACACTCTCTGATATACCCGACACCCCTCACTGTAACACTCTCTGATATACCCCACACCCCTCACTGTAACACTCTGATATACCCCACACCCCTCACTGTAACTCTTTGATATACCCCACATCCCTCACTGTAACACTCTGATAAACCCCACACCCCTCACTGTAACACTCTGATATACCCCACATCCCTCACTGTAACACTCTCTGATATACCCCACACCCCTCACTGTAACACTCTGATATACCCCGCACCCTTCACTGTAACACTCTCTGATATACCCGACACCCCTCACTGTAACACTCTCTGATATACCCCACACCCCTCACTGTAACACTCTGATATACCCCACACCCCTCACTGTAACACTCTGATATACCCCACATCCCTCACTGTAACACTCTGATAAACCCCACACCCCTCACTGTAACACTCTGATATACCCCACATCCCTCACTGTAACACTCTCTGATATACCCCACACCCCTCACTGTAACACTCTGATACACCAAACACCCCTCACTGTAACACTCTCTGATATACCCCGCACCCCTCAGTGTAACACTCTGATATACCCCACACCCCTCACTGTAACACTCTCTGATATACCCCACACCCCTCACTGTAAAACTCTGATATACACCACATCCCTCACTGTAACACTCTGATATACCCCACACCCCTCACTGTAACACTCTGATATACCCCACACCCCTCACGATAACTCTCTGATATACCCCACACCCCTCACTGTAACACCCTGATATTCCCCACATCCTTCACTGTAACACTCTCTGATATACCCCACACCCCTCACTGTAACACTCTGATATACCCCACACCCCTCACTGTAACTCTTTGATATAACCCGCACACCTCATGTAACACTCTGATATGCCCCACACCCCTCACTGTAACACCCTGATATACACCACACCCCTCACTGTAACACTCTGATATACCCCACACCCCTCACTGTAACACTCTGATAAACCCCACACCCCTCACTGTAACACTCTGATATACCCCACACCCCTCACTGTAACACTCCGATATACCCCACATCCTTCACTGTAACACTCTCTGATATACTCCACACCCCTCACTGTAACACTCCGATATACCCCACACCCTTCACTGTAACACTCTCTGATATACCCCACACCCCTCACTGTAACACTCTCTGATATACCCCGCACCCCTCGCTGTAACACTCTGATATACCCCACACCCCTCACTGTAACACTCTCTGATATACCCCACACCCCTCACTATAACTCTCTGATATAACCCACACCCTTACTGTAACACTCTCTGATATACCCCACACCCCTCACTGTAACACCCTGATATTCCTCACATCCTTCACTGTAACACTCTCTGATATACCCCACACCCCTCACTGTAACACTCTGATATACCCCACACCCCTCACTGTAACTCTTTGATATAACCCACACCCCTCACTGTAACACTCTGATATACCCCACACCCCTCACTGTAACACTTTGATATACCCCACACACCTCACTGTAACACCCTGATATACACCACACCCCTCACTGTAACACTCTGATATAGCCCACACCCCTCACTGTAACATCCTGATATACCCCGCATCCCTCACTGTAACACTCTGATATACCCCACACCCCTCACTGTAACACTCTGATATACCCCACACCCTTCACTGTAACACTCTGATATACCCCACACCCCTCACTGTAACACTCTGATATACCCCACACCCCTCACTGTAACACTCTCTGATATACCCCGCACCTCTCACTGTAACACTCTGATATAACCCACACCCCTCACTGTAACACTCTCTGATATACCCCACACCCCTCACTATAACTCTCTGATAAACCCCACACCCCTCACTGTAACTCTCTGATATAACCCACACACCTCACTGTAACACTCTCTGATATACCCCACACCCCTCACTGTAACACCCTGATATACCCCACACCCCTCACTGTAACACTCTGATATACCCACACCCCTCACTGTAAAACTTTGATATAGCCCACACCCCTCACTGTAACACACTGATATACCCCACACCCCTCACTGTAACACTCTGGTAAACCCCACACCCCTCACTGTAACACTCTGATATACCCCACACCCCTCACTGTAACACTCCGATATACCCCACACCCTTCACTGTAACACTCTCTGATATACGCGACACCCCTCACTGTAACACTCTCTGATATACCCCACACCCCTCACTGTAACACTCTGATATACCCCACATCCCTCACTGTAACACTCTGATATACCCCACACCCCTCACTGTAACACTCTGATATACCCCACATCCCTCACTGTAACACTCTCTGATATACCCCACACCCCTCACTGTAACACTCTGATATACCCCACATCCCTCACTGTAACACTCTCTGATATACCCCACACCCCTCACTGTAACACTCTGATATACCAAACACCCCTCACTGTAACACTCTGATATACCCACACCCCTCACTGTAACACTCTGATATACCCCACATCCCTCACTGTAACACTCTCTGATATACCCCACACCCCTCACTGTAACACTCTGATATACCAAACATCCCTCACTGTAACACTCTCTGATATACTCCACACCCCTCACTGTAACACTCTGATATACCAAACACCCCTCACTGTAACACTCTCTGATATACCCCGCACCCCTCAGTGTAACACTCTGATATACCCCACACCCCTCACTGTAACACTCTCTGAGATACCCCACACCCCTCACTGTAACACTCTGATATACCCCACATCCCTCACTGTAACACTCTGATATACCCCACACCCCTCACTGTAACACTCTGATATACCCCACACCCCTCACGATAACTCTCTGATATACCCCACACCCTTACTGTAACACTCTCTGATATACCCCACACCCCTCACTGTAACACCCTGATATTCCCCACATCCTTCACTGTAACACTCTGATATACCCCACACCCCTCACTGTAACTCTTTGATATAACCCACACCCCTCATGTAACACTCTGATATACCCCACACCCCTCACTGTAACTCTTTGATATAACCCACACCCCTCATGTAACACTCTGATATACTCCACACCCCTCACTGTAACACTCTGATATACCCCACACCCCTCACTGTAACACTCTGATATACCCCACACCCCTCACTTTAACACTCTGATATACCCCACACCCCTCACTGTAACACTCTCTGATATACCCCGCACCTCTCACTGTAACACTCTGATATAACCCACACCCCTCACTGTAACACTCTCTGATATACCCCACACCCCTCACTATAACTCTCTGATATACCCCACACCCCTCACTGTAACTCTCTGATATAACCCACACACCTCACTGTAACACTCTCTGATATACCCCACACCCCTCACTGTAACACCCTGATATACCCCACATCCCCCACTGTAACACTCTCTGATATACCCCACACCCCTCACTGTAACACTCTCTGATATACCCCACACCGCTCACTGTAACACTCTGATATACCCCACACCCCACATTGTAACACACTGATATACCCCACACCCCTCACTGTAACACTCTGGTAAACCCCACACCCCTCACTGTAACACTCTGATATACCCCACACCCCTCACTGTAACACTCTGATATACCCCACACCCCTCACTGTAACACTCTCTGGTAAACCCCACACCCCTCACTGTAACACTCTGATATACCCCACACCCCTCACTGTAACACTCTCTGGTAAACCCCACACCCCTCACTGTAACACTCTGATATACCCCACACCCCTCACTGTAACACTCTCTGATATACCCGACACCCCTCACTGTAACACTCTCTGATATACCCCACACCCCTCACTGTAACACTCTGATATACCCCACACCCCTCACTGTAACACTCCGATATACCCCACACCCTTCACTGTAACACTCTCTGATATACCCGACACCCCTCACTGTAACACTCTCTGATATACCCCACACCCCTCACTGTAACACTCTGATATACCCCACACCCCTCACTGTAACACTCTGATATACCCCACATCCCTCACTGTAACACTCTCTGATATACCCCACACCCCTCACTGTAACACTCTGATATACCAAACACCCCTCACTGTAACACTCTCTGATATACCCCGCACCCCTCAGTGTAACACTCTGATATACCCCACACCCCTCACTGTAACACTCTCTGAGATACCCCACACCCCTCACTGTAACACTCTGATATACCCCACATCCCTCACTGTAACACTCTGATATACCCCACACCCCTCACTGTAACACTCTGATATACCACACATCCCTCACTGTAACACTCTGATATACCCCACACCCCTCACGATAACTCTCTGATATACCCCACACCCTTACTGTAACACTCTCTGATATAGCCCACACCCCTCACTGTAACACCCTGATATTCCCCACATCCCTCACTGTAACACTCTGATATACCCCACACCCCTCACTGTAACTCTTTGATATAACCCACACCCATCATGTAACACTCTGATATACCCCACACCCCTCACTGTAACACCCTGATATACACCACACCCCTCACTGTAACACTCTGATATACCCCACACCCCTCACTGTAACACTCTGATATACCCCACACCCCTCACTGTAACACTCTAATATACCCCACACCCTTCACTGTAACGCTCTCTGATATACCCCGCACCCCTCACTGTAAAACTCTCTGATATACCCACACCCCTCACAATAACTCTCTGATATACACCACACCCCTCACTGTAACTCTCTGATATAACCCACACCCCTCACTGTAACACTCTCTGATATACCCCACACCCCTCACTGTAATACTCTCTGATATACCCCACATCCCTCACTGTAACACACGGATATACCCCACACCCCTCACTGTAACACTCTGTGATATACCCCACAAGTCTCAATGTAACTCTCTGATATACCCCACACCCTTACTGTAACACGCTCTGATATACCCCACACCCCTCACTGTAACACCCTAATATTCCCCACAACCTTCACTGTAACTCGTTGTTATAAACCAAACCCCTCACTGTAACACTCTGATATACCCCACACCCCTCACTGTAACACTTTGATATACCCCACACGCCTCACTGTAACACCCTGATATACACCACACCCCTCACTGTAACACTCTGATATACCCCACACCCCTCACTGTAACACTCTGATATACCCCACACCCCTCACTGTAACACTCTGGTATACCCCACACCCCTCACTGTAACACTCTGATATACCCACAACCCTCACTGTAACACTCTGATATACCCCACACCCCTCACTGTAACACACTGATATACCCCACACCCCTCACTGTAACACTCTGATAAACCCCACACCCCTCACTTTAACACAATCTAATATACTCCACACCCCTCACTGTAACTCTCTGATATACCCCACACCCCTCACTGTAACACCCTGATATACCCCACACCCCTCACTGTAACACTCTCTGATATACCCACACCCCTCACTCTAACACTCTCTGATATACCCCACACCCCTCACTATAACTCTCTGATATACCCCACACCCTAACTGTAACACGCTCTGATATACCCCACACCCCTCACTGTAACACCCTAATATTTCCCACATCCTTCACTGTAACACTCTCTGATATACCTCACACCCCACACTGTAACACTCTGATATACCCCACACCCCTCACAGTAACTCTTTGATATAAACCAAACCCCTCACTGTAACACTCTGAATATACCCCACACCCCTCACTATAACACTTTCAAATACCCCACACGCCTCACTGTAACACCCTGAGATACACCACACCCCTCACTGTAACACTCTGATATACCCCACACCCCTCACTGTAATACTCTGATATTATCCACACCCCTCACTGTAACACTCTGATATACCCCTCACCCTCACTGTAACTCTCTGATATACCCCACACCCCTCACTGTAACACAGTGATATACCCCACACCCCTCACTGTAACACTCTGATATATCCCACACCCCTCACTATAACACTCCGATATACCCCACACCCTTCACTGTAACACTCTCTGATATACCCCACACCCTCACTGTACACTCTCTGATATACCCCACACCCCTCACTGCAACACTCTGATATACCCCACATCCCTCACTGTAACACTCTGATATACCCCACAACCCTCACTGTAACACTCTGAAAAAACCCCACACCCTCACTGTAACACACTCTAATATACTCGCACACCCCTCACTGTATCTCTCTGATATACCCCACACACCTCACTGTAACACTCTGATATACCCCACACCCCTCACTGTAACTCTCTGATATAACCCACACCCCTCACTGTAACACTCTCTGATATACGCCACACCCTCACTGTAACACCCTGATATACCCACATTCCTCACTGTAACACTCTCTGATATACCCCACTACCCCTCACTGTAACACTCTGATATACCCCACACCCCCTCACTGTAACACTCTCTGATATACCCGCCACCCCTCACTGTAACACTCTGATATACACCACACCCCTCACTGTAACACTCTCTGTTATACCCCACACCCCTCACTATAACTCTCTGATATACCCCACACCCTTACTGTAACACTCTCTGATATACCCCACAACCTCCTCTCTGTAACACCCTGATATTCCCACATCCTTCACTGTAACACTCTCTGATATACCCCACACCCCTCACTGTAACACTCTGATATACCACACACCCCTCACTGTCACTCTTTGATATAACCCACACCCCTCACTGTAACACTCTGATATACCCCACACCCCTCACTGTAACTCTTTGATATAAACCACACCCCTCACTGTAACACTCTGATATGCCCACACCCTCACTGTAACACTTTGATATACCCCCACACCCCTCACTGTAACACCCTGATATACCCCACACCCATCACTGTAACACTCTGATATACCCCACACCCCCTCACTGTAACACTCTGATATACCCCACACCCTCACTGTAACACTCTGATATACCCCACACCCCTCACTGTAACACCCTGATATACCCCACACCCATCACTGTAACAACTCTGATATACCCACACCCCTCACTGTAACACACTGATATACCCACACCCCTCACTGTAACACCTCTGATATACCCCACACCCCTCACTGTAACACTCTCTGATATACCCGCACCCCCTCACTGTAACACTCTGATATACCACCCCCCCCCCACTGTAACACTCTCTGATATACCCCACACCCCTCACTGTAACACTCTCTGATATACGCCACACCCCTCACTGTAACACCCTGATATACCCCACATCGCTCACTGTAACACTCTCTGATATACCCCACACCCTCACTGTAACACTCTGATATACCCCACACCCCTCACTGTAAAACTCTGATATACCCACACCCCTCACTGTAACACTCTGATATACCCCACACCCCTCACTGTAACACACTGATATACCCCACCCCTCACTGTAACACTCTGATAAACCCCACACCCCTCACTGTAACGCTCTGATATACCCCACACCCCTCACTGTAACACTCCGATATACCCCACACCCTTCACTGTAACACTCTCTGATATATCGCCACACCCCTCACTGTAACACTCTCTGATATACCCCACACCCCTCACTGTAACACTCTGATATACCCCACATCCCTCACTGTAACACGTCTGATATACCCCACACCCCTCACTTTAACACTCTGATATACCCCACACCCCTCACTGTAACACACTGATATACCCCACAACCCTCACTGTAACACTCCGATATACCCCGCACCCTTCTCTGTAACACTCTCTGATATACCCCACACCCCTCACTGTAACACTCTGATATACCCCCACATCCCTCACTGTAACACTCTGATATACCCACACCCCTCACTGTAACACTCCGATATACCCCACACCCCTCTCTGTAACACTCTCTGATATACCCCCACACCCTCACTGTAACACTCTGATATACCCCACATCCCTCACTGTAACAACTCTGATATACCCCACACCCCTCACGTAACACTCTGATATACCCACACCCTCACTGTAACACACTCTAATATACTCCACAACCCCTCATTGTAACTCTCTGATATACCCCACAACCCTCAATGTAACACCCTGATACACCCCACATCCCTCACTGTAACACTCTCTGATATACCCCACACCCCTCACTGTAACACCTCTGATATACCCCACATCCCTCACTGTAACACTCTGATATACCCCACACTCCTCACTGTAACACTCTGATATACCCCACACCCCTCACTTTAACACAATCTAATATACTCCACACCCCTCACTGTTACTCTCTGATATACCCCACACCCCTCACTGTAACACCCTGATATACCCCACATCCCTCACTGTAACACTCTCTGATATACCCCACATCCCTCACTGTAACACTCTGATATACCCCACACCCCTCACTGTAACACTCTCTGATATACCCCGCACCCCTCACTGTAACACTCTGATATGCCCCACACCCCTCACTGTAACACTCTCTGATATACCCCACACCCCTCACTATAACTCTCTGATATACCCCACACCCTTACTGTAACACGCTCTGATATACCCCACACCCATCACTGTAACACCCTGATATTCCCCACATCCTTCACTGTAACACTCTCTGATATACCCCACACCCCTCACTGTAACACTCTGATATACCCCACACACCTCACAGTAACTCTTTGATATAAACCAAACCCCTCACTGTAACACTCTGATATACCCCACACCCCTCACTGTAACACTTTGATATACCTCACACCCTCACTGTAACACCCTGATATACACCACACCCCTCACTGTAACACTCTGATATACCCCACACCCCTCACTGTAACACTCTGATATACCCCACATCCCTCACTGTAACACTCTGATATACCCCACACCCCTCACTGTAACACTCTGATATACCCCACACCCCTCACTGTAACACACTGATATACCCCACACCCCTCACTGTAACACTCTGATATACCCCACACCCCTCACTGTAACACTCCGATATACCCCACACCCTTCACTGTAACACTCTCTGATATACCCCACACCCCTCACTGTAACACTCTCTGATATACCCCACACCCCTCACTGTAACACTCTGATATACCCCACATTCCTCACTGTAACACTCTGATATACCCCACAACCCTCAATGTAACACTCTGATATACCCCACACCCCTCACTGTAACACACTCTAATATACTCCACACCCCTCACTGTAACTCTCTCATATACCCCACACCCCTCACTGTAACACTTTGATATACCCCACACCCCTCACTGTAACTCTCTGATATAACCCACACCCCTCACTGTAACACTCTCTGATATACCCCACACCCCTCACTGTAACACCCTGAGATACCCCACATCCCTCACTGTAACACTCTCTGATATACCCCACACCCCTCACTGTAACACTCCGATATACCCCACACCCTTCACTGTAACACTCTCTGATATACGCCACACCCCTCACTGTAACACTCTCTGATATACCCCACACCCCTCACTGTAACACTCTGATATACCCCACATCCCTCACTGTAACACTCTGATATACCCCACACCCCTCACTTTAACACTCTGATATACCCCACACCCCTCACTGTAACACACTGATATACCCACAACCCTCACTGTAACACTCCCGATATACCCCGCACCCTTCTCTGTAACACTCTCTGATATACCCCACACCCCCTCACTGTAACACTCTGATATACCCCACATCCCTCACTGTAACACTCTGATATACCCCACACCCCTCACTGTAACACTCCGATATACCCCACACCCCTCTCTGTAACACTCTCTGATATACCCCACACCCCCTCACTGTAACACTCTGATATACCCCACATCCCTCACTGTAACACTCTGATATACCCCACACCCCTCACTGTAACACTCTGATATACCCCACACCCCTCACTGTAACACACTCTAATATACTCCACACCCCTCATTGTAACTCTCTGATATACCCCACAACCCTCAATGTAACACCCTGATACACCCCACATCCCTCACTGTAACACTCTCTGATATACCCCAACACCCCTCACTGTAACACTCTGATATACCCCACATCCCTCACTGTAACACTCTGATATACCCCACACCCTCACTGTAACACTCTGATATACCCCACACCCCTCACTTTAACACAATCTAATATACTCCACACCCCTCACTGTTACTCTCTGATATACCCCACACCCCTCACTGTAACACCCTGATATACCCCACATCCCTCACTGTAAACACTCTCTGATATACCCCACATCCCTCACTGTAAACACTCTGATATACCCCACACCCCTCACTGTAACACTCTCTGATATACCCCGCACCCCTCACTGTAACACTCTGATATGCCCCACACCCCTCACTGTAACACTCTCTGATATTCCCCACACCCCTCACTATAACTCTCTGATATACCCCACACCCTTACTGTAACACGCTCTGATATACCCCACACCTCATCACTGTAACACCCTGATATTCCCCACATCCTTCACTGTAACACTCTCTGATATACCCCACACCCCTCACTGTAAACACTCTGATATACCCCACACACCTCACAGTAACTCTTTGATATAAACCAAACCCCTCACTGTAACACTCTGATATACCCCACACCCTCACTGTAACACTTTGATATACCTCACACCCTCACTGTAACACCCTGATATACACCACACCCCTCACTGTAACACTCTGATATACCCCACACCCCTCACTGTAACACTCTGATATACCCCACATCCCTCACTGTAACACTCTGATATACCCCACACCCCTCACTGTAACACTCTGATATACCCACACCCCTCACTGTAACACACTGATATACCCCACACCCCTCACTGTAACACTCTGATATACCCCACACCCTCACTGTAACACTCCGATATACCCCACACCCTTCACTGTAACACTCTCTGATATACCCCACACCCCTCACTGTAACACTCTCTGATATACCCCACACCCCTCACTGTAACACTCTGATATACCCCACATTCCTCACTGTAACACTCTGATATACCCCACAACCTCAAGTGTAACACTCTGATATACCCCACACCCCTCACTGTAACACACTCTAATATACTCCACACCCCTCACTGTAACTCTCTCATATACCCCACACCCCTCACTGTAACACTTTGATATACCCCACACCCCTCACTGTAACTCTCTGATATAACCCCACAACCCTCACTGTAACACTCTCTGAGTATACCCACACACCCTCACTGTAACACCCTGATATACCCCACATCCCTCACCTGTAACACTCTCTGATATACCCCACACCCCTCACTGTATCACTCTGATATACCCACACCCCTCACTGTAACTCTCTCTGATATATACCCCACACCCCTCTCTGTAACACCCTGATATTCCCGCATCCTTCACTGTAACACTCTCTGATATACCCCACACCCCTCACTGTAACACTCTGATATACCACACACCCCTCACTTTAACTCTTTGAAATAACCCACACCCCTCACTGTAACACTCTGATATACCCCACACCCCTCACTATAACACTTTGATATACCCCACACCCCTCACTGTAACACCCTGATATACCCCACACCCATCACTGTAACACTCTGATATACCCCACACCCCTCACTGTAACACTCTCGATATGCCCCACACCCCTCACTGTAACACTCTGATATACCCCACACCCCTCTCTGTAACACTCTCTGATATACCCCGCACCCCTCACTGTAACACTCTGATACACCACACACCCCCCACTGTAACACTCCTCTGATATACCCCACACCCCTCACACTGTAACACTCTCTGATATACGCCACACCCCTCACAGTAACACCCCTGATATACCCCACATCCCTCACTGTAACACTCTCTGATATACCCCACACCCCTCACTGTAACACTCTTGATATACCCCACACCCCTCACTGTAAATCTCTGATATACCCACACCCCTCACTGTAACACTCTGATATACCCCACACCCCTCACTGTAACACACTGATATACCCACACCCCCTCACTTGTAACACTCTGATAAACCCCACACCCGCTCACTGCAACACTCCGATATACCACACACCCTTCACTGTAACACTCTCTGATATACCCCACACCCCTCACTGTAACACTCTCTGATATACCCCACACCCCTCACTGTAACACTCTGATATGCCCCACATCCCCTCACTGTAACACTCTGATATACCCCACACCCCTCACTGTAACACTCTGATATACCCCACACCCCTCACTGTAACACACTGATATACCCCACACCCCTCACTGCAACACACTCTAATATACTCCACACCCCTCACTGTATCTCTCTGATATACCCCACACACCTCACTGTAACACTCTGATATACCCCACACCCCTCACTGTAACTCTCTGATATAACCCACACCCCTCACTGTAACACTCTCTGATATACGCCACACCCCTCACTGTAACACCCTGATATACCCACATTCCTCACTGTAACACTCTCTGATATACCCCACACCCCTCACTGTAACACTCTGATATACCCCACCCCTCACTGTAACACTCTCTGATATACCCCGCACCCCTCACTGTAACACTCTGATATACACCACACCCTCACTGTAACACTCTCTGTTATACCCCACACCCCTCACTATAAACTCTCTGATATACCCCACACCCTTACTGTAACACTCTCTGATATACCCCACAACCCTCTCTGTAACACCCTGATATTCCCCCACATCCTCACTGTAACACTCTCTGATATACCCCACACCCCTCACTGTAACACTCTGATATACCCACACACCCCTCACTGTCACTCTTTGATATAACCCACACCCTCACTGTAACACTCTGATATACCCCACACCCCTCACTGTAACTCTTTTGATATAAACCACACCCCTCACTGTAACACTCTGATATGCCCCACACCCCTCACTGTAACACTTTGATATACCCCACACCCCTCACTGTAACACCCTGATATACCCCACACTCCATCACTGTAACACTCTGATATACCCACACCCCTCACTGTAACACTCTGATATACCCCACACCCCTCACTGTAACACTCTGATATACCCCACACCCCTCACTGTAACACCCTGATATACCACCACCCCATCACTGTAACACTCTGATATACCCCACACCCCTCACTGTAACACACTGATATACCCCACACCCCTCACTGTAACACTCTGATATACCCCACACCCCTCACTGTAACACTCTCTGATATACCCCGCACCCCTCACTGTAACACTCTGATATACCACCCCCCCCCCCCACTGTAACACTCTCTGATATACCCCACACCCCTCACTTGTAACACTCTCTGATATACGCCACACCCCTCACTGTAACACCCTGATATACCCACATCGCTCACTGTAACACTCTCTGATATACCCCACACCCCTCACTGTAACACTCTGATATACCCCACACCCCTCACTGTAAAACTCTGACTATACCCACACCCCTCACTGTAACACTCTGATATACCCCACACCCCTCACTGTAACACACTGATATACCCCACACCCTCACTGTAACACTCTGATAAACCCCACCACCCCTCACTGTAACACTCTGATATACCCCACACCCCTCACTGTAACACTCCGATATACCCCACACCCTTCACTGTAACACTCTCTGATATACGCCACACCCCCTCACTGTAACACTCTCTGATATACCCCACACCCCTCACTGTAACACTCTGATATACCCCACATCCCTCACTGTAACACTCTGATATACCCCACACCCCCTCACTTTAACACTCTGATATACCCCACACCCCTCACTGTAACACACTGATATACCCCACAACCCTCACTGTAACACTCCGATATACCCCGCACCCTTCTCTGTAACACTCTCTGATATACCCACACAACCCCTCACTGTAACACTCTGATATACCCCACATCCCTCACTGTAACACTCTGATATACCCCACACCCCTCACTGTAACACTCCTGATATACCCCACACCCCTCTCTGTAACACTCTTCTGATATACCCCACACCCCTCACTGTAACTACTCTGATATACCCACATCCCTCACTGTAACACTCTGATATACCCCACACCCCTCCTGTAACACTCTGATATACCCCACACCCCTCACTGTAACACACTCTAATATACTCCACACCCCTCATTGTAACTCCTCTGATATACCCCACAACCCCTCAATGTAACACCCTGATACACCCCCACATCCCTCACTGTAACACTCTCTGATATACCCCACACCCCTCCACTGTAACACTCTGATATACCCCCACATCCCTCACTGTAACACTCTGATATACCCCACACCCTCACTGTAACAACTCTGATTATACCCCACACCCCTCACTTTAACACAATCTAATATACTCCCACACCCCTCACTGTTACTCTCTGATATACCCCACACCCCTCACTGTAACACCTCTGATATACCCCACATCCCTCACTGTAACACTCTCTGATATACCCCACATCCCTCACTGTAACACTCTGATATACCCCACACCCCTCACTGTAACACTCTCTGATATACCCCGCCACCCTCACTGTAACACTCTGATATGCCCCACACCCCTCACTGTAACACTCTCTGATATACCCCACACCCCCTCACTATAACTCTCTGATATACCCACACCCTTACTGTAACACGCTCTGATATACCCACACCCATCACTGTAACACCCTGATATTCCCCACATCCTTCACTGTAACACTCTCTGATATACCCCACACCCCTCACTGTAACACTCTGATATACCCCACACACCTCACAGTAACTCTTTGATATAAACCAAACCCCTCACTGCAACACTCTGATATACCCCACACCCCTCATTGTAAACACTTTGATATACCTCACACCCTCACTGTAACACCCTGATATACACCACACCCCTCACTGTAACACTCTGATATACCCCACACCCCTCACCTGTAACACT